>NW_007577831.1:565582-775789 GCF_000690725.1 Stegastes partitus | reverse complement strand
CTATAATTTCTGCTGTTTTTTCAAATGTCAGGAAACAGAGAAAATCATTGCTGAACTCAATGAGACTTGGGAAGAGAAACTTCGCAGAACGGAAGCTATTAGGATGGAAAGGTAAGATAAAGAATAAGCTTTGTTTGTTTTGTTTAATTAGTAAAATCGCAAATCCCTAGATTCAGCTTCACTTTAAGAAAAGCATCTGGACCAAAGCCAAAAGAAGAATGACAATATTTAAATTAGTCAAGTAAAAGTGGAACATTTTATTTCTCTGTTGAAAAGCACTTTGGTTGTGTTGTTTTGAATTAGCTATATAAACAAGAGTGACTTGACTTGACTTCAGAATAATTCATGAACACAGAGAAACAGGAGGCTTATAACAGACACGCATAAATCAAATCTCGCAAGAAACAAGACATGTCTGTTATTGAAGATTATTTGGAATCTTATTTGTATGCTGAATGCTTAACCCTGTCCTCTTGATCTATAAAAGGATTTTTCTTAACGCTACGTGGTGCAGAAATCTTTGCAAGAGAAACATGTTTGACCTAAGGCTGAGGATTTACTTAAGTAAAGAGGATTATAGTAATCATTTGTGCAGTTGACCTAAAGGCAAAATACAGTATTGTTCTGTCTTTTCATTAAAACTGCACTGTTAAGTAAAGCATACTGATATACAAACACATCACACTTGGTGTACTGAGTCTGCTTTCCCTCCACAGAGAGGCCTTGTTGGCAGAAATGGGTGTAGCGATGCGAGAAGATGGCGGCACAGTTGGTGTGTTCTCTCCTAAGAAGGTAAAAAAAAATTATACATCAACAAAACTGTGATCTGGTACTTATTATGTAAATCTTTCTCTGAAATGCTCATTTGTTTACCCCAAAGCCCTCCGATAGCCCTAGAAAGCCCCAACCTGTGTTTATCGACACAGTCGGGCTGTTTTCCCCCAACGAGGTTTGTGGCTCTGAAGTGTTTAAATCTGTCTCCTCTGAGTGCTCTGAGTCTCACTTCAACAGGAGCCCTGCCAAGGCCGATCAGATGAGGGTTTCTCTTTTTTATTAATCCTAAATCTGCTTCATTACTCACTTCAAACACTCCCTCACTGTGCTGAAGGCAGCAACGGGTGTAAACATGGGGGAGAAGATAATTGCAGTGCCCCCATTTCAGTGATTTTTGGCTGTTTGCCTGCAGCTCTGCAACATCTGACTAAGACTAGATTAAACACTCGTGCTGGGAAGCTGTGGGGAGTAAATTTCACTGCATGGTTTTAACTATAGTTGATTGTTTGATGTTTCTTCCTGCGAGAGAGTGTCTGTCAGTCCTCTGATGAGTACAATATGCATATGTTAGACTGTAAGTAACATATGGATACTGAATGATTTATGTGTGTTGCTCACCAAATGTTTACAGTCAGTAAATTATTCCTCATTCTGTGTCAGACGCCTCATTTGGTGAACCTCAATGAAGATCCTCTGATGTCTGAGTGCCTGCTATACTACATCAAAGATGGAATCACCAGGTTAGATGTTGACATTTTACTGTGTAACGTCAAGCAATGCCTAAAGAAAATAAAAATACTGCTGTAGTCATCCTATGAAAATGTTGGTGGAATGAAATCATACCAACACTTTAACCAAATTGATATCTGCAGTTTTCTGTAGAATATCTAAGTGGACCACAGTGCAATTGGGCATCAACTAATAATAATTTTAATTGATGAGGAATTATTTTCAATTATTTTCTCGCTTAATATATTAGTTGTTTGGTCTATAAAATGTCAGAAAAAAGATGTTAATCACTGTATGACATCTTCAATTGTCTTGTTTTGTCCACAACTCAAAGATATTCAATTTACTGTCATGGAGTAGGAAAGAAAACTGAAAGTATTCACATATAAGAAGCTGGAATCAAAGAATTATTATCTTTTTTTTTTTTTTTTTCTTAAACCAATGAATTGGGTATTACAGTATTTTGCAATTAATTTAATAGTTGAAAAGTAATCCATTAATAAACTGATTTTTGCAGCTCTGTGTTGAACTTAGCTACTGCTACCCACTAGCCTCATTTGCCTAAATTAATTATAAAATCAGCATTTGAAAAAAGGTAAATACTTGTAGCATATTAAATCATTTGAAGCATGTGAGTCCATGCTTTTGAGACTGTTATTAGTAGACTGCAGGTTGATGGTTTAAATGCTCAGCCATGGTGTTGACTGTTTATTTTACTCACAATGTGTCTTCTAGCATGTGAAAAACACCATATGGACATGTTAAGAAAAAACTTGATTTTCACTGGAGGGGTTCTTCACAGGTGGTTTGTTCCTCCTGCTGCCAAATGTAATGGTTTACTCCTGGTATATTGTTGAATTTAGCACCTTTCTCCTTGTGAAAGTAACACCGGTAATAGTCCAACCTTTGAAATTTGATGTGATAAGAGCATATTGATCAATCAACCAGTCTACCTGAACACTGCAGCTCTAGAAGATGGAGGAAAAGGAGCAAATGGTGTATAGATGAGCTGTGTTATTTGCTTGCTCTCATATTGTCACCTTTTATGTTTTGTAGGGTTGGTCGTTTGGATGCAAGCAGTCGTCAGGATATAGTCCTCAGTGGCCACTTCATAAAGGATGAGCACTGCACCTTTACCAGCTCTACTGGTCCAACAGGAGAAAGTGAGCAGCCTTTATTTTGCTCCACAGGCATGTAGCTATGCACATTGTAACTATAATATTATTACAGACAGTGAAGCCTCATATTGGATTCTCTGTTCCTAAGCAGCAGTCGTCCTCGAGCCCTGTGAAGGAGCTGAGACTTACGTAAATGGAAAGTTAGTGGCAGAACCCACTGTTCTCAAATCAGGTCAGGTCACCTTGTCTTCCACTCTGCTGACATTTATGTGCACTTCATATGCATAGATTTAGCTTATACATTTTGTGATACCCTTGCAGGAAATCGAATAATCCTGGGAAAGAGCCACGTGTTCCGGTTCAACCACCCTGTTCAAGCCAGAGCTGAGAGGGAGAGGACCCCCTGTGCTGAGACCCCTGCTGAGCCTGTGGACTGGGCTTTCGCTCAGAGGGAGCTACTGGAGAAACAGGGCATTGACATGAAGCAGGAAATGGAGCAGAGGTACTTCTGAGAAATAGTCAGCCAGTCACCCCAGATCAGAGAAAAAACAGCAGCAGAAAAGGCAGTGAGGGGAGAAATTGTGAAGAACAATAGGAGAGTAGAGCTGTGGTAGAGTGGTTGTCCTCTGATTGTAAGGTTGGCGGTTCGATCCCCGCTCCCTCCGCAGTTGAGGTGTCCTTGGACAAGACACTGAACCCGAAGCTGCTCCCAATGGCAGGCTAGCGCATGGCAGCTCTGTCGCCATTGGTGTGTGTGAATGGGTGAATGAGAAAACATTGTAAAGCGCTTTGAGTGCCGCTAAGGTAGAAAAGCGCTATATAAGTGCACTCAGTGGCTCAACAAATTGTGTGCTGTTTCCGAAACTTTCAAATTCTGGTGCAAAAATAAAAATAGTGTTTTCTTTGAGTTTGGTAATCAGCTGCTTGAAGTTTGTGTTTTTTCTTAGGCTGCAAGAGTTGGAGGATCAGTATCGTAAAGAAAGAGAGGAGGCCAACAATCTTCTGGAGCAACAACGACTGGTACAGTAATGACGGTTTTGCTAGTGTTAGCTCATCGTTAAGCTTTGAATGGTGTTAATATTAATCACTGAAGAATAACAAATCTAACCACCCTATAAACTAAATTACAAACTAAGTTATACACAGCAGTGATGGAGAGAGTAATAATACCACACTGTAAATTTACTCAGTTACAAGTACAAATCCTGCCTTTAAATGCATAAGCAGAAAAAATACAGAAAAATGTTCCTTGTGACTGGTAAACTATTAAATGTTACACTATTTGATAATTATTTTTTATGCATTCATTTAAAAGTGGGTTTTACTGTTGCATTTGGTTGAGCTGGAGCTAGAACTATTTTGTGCTTGTCAGCAAGTAATGATCTGTAAACTATTTTCTCCCTCAATCCATTGATTGTTTGATTTATGAAAATTTAGAAAATAGTGAGAAATACTGACACAATTACCCAGATTTCAAAGTGACATATTCACAACAGTCCAAACTTGAAAACGTAAAAAAATATTTGGGTTTTTTTAAATAACTGAAAGGAAAACCAGCATATTGTTGAATTGACTAATCTTTCAGCTGTGCATGTATAAAAACATTAGGTTGTGTAATTAATTACAAAATATCATACTTTAGAGCTCTGCATATGGTTGGTTTACAAAAGTCTTAATTTGTAAAGTAGCTAAAACTGTTGGGTGACTGTAGTGGAGCAAAGAATACAGTGTTTTCTTCTAGAGATAAAGGAGTGGAACTAGAAAGTATTATGAAAAGGAAAGAGTTAAGTAAAGTAAAAGTATCTCAAATTTGTATTTGAGTTTAGGCAAATGTACTTGATTAAGTTCCACCACTGATTCAAAGCTGTATAGAGTTTTTTTTTTGTTACACATTGTAACTAGTGTTCATATATCTGTTCACAAGAGCTTTAATACATCCGTCCATTATCTATACACCGCTTAATCCTCACTAAGGTCGTGGGGGGCTGGAGCCTATCCCAGCTGACTTCGGGCAAAGGCAGGGGACACCCTGGACAGGTCGCCAGTCTATCGCAGGGCTACACTTAGAGACAGACAACCAAGCACACTCACATTCACACCTACGGACAATTTAGAATCACCAATTGAACTCAACATGTTTTTGGACTGTGTGGGAGGAAGCCAGAGAACCCGGGGAGAACCCACGCTGCACAGGGAGAACATGCAAACTCCACGCAGAAAGATCTCGATGCCCCCACCGGGACACGAACCGGCGACCTTCTTGCTTCGAGGCAACAGTGCTACCAACTGTGCCACCTTGCAGCCCATCTTTAATACAATCTTAATATGTAGAATTTGTATACAGTATGATCATTGAGTAATGTTACAGATAATGCCTAAGTGGCTTTGCTTCTTTTCATCAGCCCTTTCCGATGCTTAATATCCAATATTTACTTCATTCTTTCATTTGAGTGGATAGATTACTCACCAAGGGTTGCAAGGTGGCACAGTTGGTAGCACTGTTGCCTCGCAGCAAGAAGGTCGCCAGTTCGCGTCCCAGTGGGGGCACCGGAATCTTTCTGTGTGGAGTTTGCATGTTCTCCCTGTGCAGCGTGGGTTCTCTCCGGGTTCTCCGGCTTCCTCCCACAGGGTCCAAAAACATGTAGGGGTTAATTGGTGATTCTAAATTGTCCGTAGGTGTGAATGTGAGTGTGCATGATTGTCTGTCTCTAAGCGTAGCCCTGCGATAGACTGGCGACCTGTCCAGGGTGTCCCAGCGCCCCCATGACCCCAGTGAGGATTAAGCAGTGTATAGATAATGGATGGATGGATTACTCACCAACATTATTCTAAATGGCTTGTTAATGTGCTAAAACCAAAAGTCTTGTCATTGGTCTTCAATAATCAATTGTCCAGGATTATGAGAGCAAGCTAGAGGCTCTTCAGAAACAAGTGGACCGTTATTACCCAGAAGTGGCTGAAGAAGAGGAGGAGCCAGAAGAGGAAGGTAGAGCACAGTATATATACATACAGTATCTGTGTTTGCAGGAAACACATTTTCACCGGCTAAAGATCTTTTATCGTTTTGATCTACAGTACAGTGGACAGAGAGGGAACGTGAGCTCGCTGTGTGGAGCTTCCGTAAGTGGAGGTGCTACCAGTTCACGTCACTCCGTGACCTTTTATGGGGAAACGCCATTTTCCTTAAGGAGGCTAACGCCATCAGCGTTGAACTCAAGAAGAAGGTCCGATATGCTACTGTCGTTTATGCTACATCAGTGTATCCTCAGATTTATGTCATAGTACAGCTGTTTGACCGCACTGTTGATTCTGCAGGTCCAGTTCCAGTTTGTGTTGCTGACAGACACCCTCTACTCCCCCCTGCCTCCTGATCTGCTGCCACCTGAGGCAACTAAAGACAGAGAGAAACGACATTTTCCACGCACCATCGTGGCTGTAGAGGTGCAAGATCAGAAGAATGGAGCCACTCACTATTGGACATTAGAAAAACTAAGGTAGCTCAACATGCACCAAAGAAATCTTGAACTAATATATTGCTAATATATCACCATCCATGTAGCTTTTCCATATTCTTTCAATTTAACATTTAGTTAAAAGGCTATAAAACTCTTGCGGTTTGCTCTGTAGCTTGTAAGTCATTTTGTTTAATTAGAAGCATTCTCTTAAATAATTGCAGTACCAAATAAAAATGTCTGCCAGCATCTGATGTAGAGTAGTAGTAAAAAAGAGTGATATTTTCAGAGTCTATCTCAGTTATAAATCTTAACAGAAAGCACACTATTCACTGTAATAACATTTCTTATTAACTCCATGCTGTGAGTCTTCTTTGTCTAATGTCTTAATGTGACAATTGTTGCTGCTCTCTGCAGGCAGAGGCTTGATCTCATGCGAGAGATGTACGATCGGGCTGCTGATGTTCCAAACAATACCACTGAGGACTGTGAAAATGTGATGACAGGAGGCGACCCCTTTTATGATCGCTTCCCCTGGTTCCGCCTCGTTGGCAGGTAAATGCTGAACACCGCTGGCCCTGTACAGCACAGGACAGAAAGAACAAGAAACCCAGTGTTCGTAATAGCTGTTCAGGCAGGATAATGGGAGGCTGTTGGCCACATACTGTACATGTTTGCAACTGATGGATGAAAGTGTTGAAGACACATGTATAAAGCAATGTGCAGTCCACTTCATTCAGTGTGGTGACCCCAGTTTCTGCTCTGAAATCATCAAATCTTTTCATTTCAGCTAATATAGAAATTGTGTTTGTACAAAGATATTACTGGACATATTTTATTGATAACAGTTACACAATGTAGCGTTTCAACATTCAACTTTGCGATGTGTGCATGTGCAGTTTTCAAATCGTAGAAAGTGCCATATGAAGACACTCAAACCGATCATGTTACAATTTTTTTGCTGCTTGACACAATAAGAAAACTCGCCCAGTTTTCATTTTCCATGACTAATCTGCAAGAGTAAATCATCTGATAGATTTTAATTTACTTTGATTCACGGGTCCTTGGATACACAGAGTTTTTTTAAAACCTAATTTCAAAGAAATAAAGTTTGTTGACATGCAGGCACCACATGTGCACAACAACATGAGCAACAAACAGGAAAGAAACACTGAAAAGGAAGATTCTGTTGCAAAAATAAATGCAACGTCAATTTCAGCGACTCTTGACAGTATTTTGCAATTGGTGCCACTACACAAGGCACAACTCATGTGCAAGGCCTTTTAAATCAGAACCACACATTTCTTTTTTTTCTTTTTTTCTTTTTTTTTAGCTTTTTGTACTAATATTTTATCAGTTCTACGCAGATGCACTTCCCTACATACACTCCAATCATTCAGCAATTTTTCTGTCCAAATAATTATTCATATCATCTGGTAAAATTCCTGTATTTTTTCATAGCACAGTATATATCGCACAAAAAGAAAATATCACAGTGTCATTTTTTCCTAATATCAGCCATCCTTTTGTCAGTAGAGTGAACAGTGATAACTTTGGTACATGCTGGTTGATGACAGGTCCATCTTAAAGGGTAAAATAGGCTGGGGAACATTTGAGAACGACATTTCTTCAGTCCTCCTACTCAAAGCCTGCTGCTTCTTTCTCTCACACTTTGGCACATGGCCTCTAAATCTCTGCCCACCTCTCTCTGCCAAACTCTCTTTCTCTCTCTCTCTGTATCTCTTTCTCTTGCAGATGGGTCTTAAACAGTCACATGCCACTGTTACGTAACATTCAGCACATCAAATCTTTAATCTCATTTAGTTTCTGCAAGACAAGCAGAAATGACAAGGCAGCAATCTTAAAATTTCCCCCATTTTGTTCTTTGTCAGCTCATTCATAATGTCGCTTCATACAATGGATGAGAAATGAAAACATATTGTATCTAGTCAAATGCACCACATTTAAGGAGGGAATGTTCCCTGGTTCATGGTGACAAGATATCTCTACTTATATCCATGGTCCATCATCACGCTTATGGTCTGACATACTTAAATATGAGGGGTGATCAAGAAGTTGCAAGATTACGTCTATAAAAATCAAAAACTGGTTTAAACGTAGACGCCATTCCTATCAAAGTAGGAACGCTTGTCACGCTCAATGGAAGTATTGTCATGTGAATATGTCAAGTACCAGTTGCAATGAGTTCTGAATCTCCTAAACTGTGTCCAAAAGACCTTTAAATTTACCTTGAACTTAACTTGAATCCTATTTTGAGAAGAGTAAGTCACAGAGAGGCAAATCAGGCTGGTGTAGCGTGACTATTGTGTTGTTGTAGCTCAAAAACTTGTGCATAATTGCTGTGCTGTGAATGGGCACACAATGCATTGGGGGACTCACATGCCATCATTCTACAGTTCAGATTGTTGTTGTCATGGTACACAGAGACATGAAACTTGAAAATGAAAAAAAACAAATTAAAAAAAACAACGAGCATGCTTCTGGGGCTTTCCTGAACTGATGTGCCTTGTCTGGTTTTTCAGACTACAGATCTTCCACTGTGTTAACCGCTGTTTCTTCTCTCAGTAGTAGCTGCAGACTCCCATCTAATGATAATCCTCTACATTAAGGTTTTCATCTTGGCTGCTGACTGATACAGAATATGATGTTCTCTTTTCTGCTCCAGTTTGCCGTCAATTGAGAAATCTCACAAGTGCAACTCGTAGTGGTTAAAATAAACACGTGTAGCACAGGTCCCTCTGTTGATAGATGTCACACAGTATCCTGACTTGTGACAGCTAGACACTCGTACCACATATGGCGTGAGAACTTTTTGATCATCCCTTGTATCTACTCTTGTAACCTGAGCAATTAAATACTTTTCACCACATTTGCAGCTTGCTTTCACTCTGTCCTCTCAGTCTCCACTGTTTGCTCTACGCTAAAACAGACAGTAAAAGCTGTTTCTGGCTCAGAGGGTGGAAGGTTTCTCTCTTGTGGTCAGGCCCGTATGTTTCTCTACCGCCCCTCTTTTTTGAACAAGTGTGTGCTTTCTATCTAACTGTACTAACCCAGTTCCCATGTCTCTGGCTGCACCAGAAACCCCATTTTCAACACATGCATGAGCGAGCGCATGAGTGACCCTACCCCGTCCCCAACCCTCTCCAACTCTGAAATTACTGAGCTGGCTGACTCGCAGCGGGAGGGTCGAGGGGAGGAGGAGGAGTTGGAGGAGTTGGAGGACCTGGACGATGATATCTTTTTGGACGACCCGTGCTCGGAGCTCGGGGGAGAGGATGATGATGATGATGATGATGATGATGGTGATGATGATGATGATGAGGGAGAGCTCTGCCGAGGCTCCAGCGAAGGCCAGGATCCCTTTTACGACCGCTCACCATTATTCAGTGTAGTGGGAAGGTTGGTGAGGTTTCAGGAGCATGCTGGTGGAGGAAACTAGCTCTTTCACGCTGAGACGCAGGGTCTGTTTCCCTTGATAGACATCAGTCCAGATGTAAAGACATTACTGAAAGGACTATACATAACACAGCCACAGTACACAAGTATGTTCTCACAAAACCCTCAGTCTGTTGTGGACTAGGTGTGTGTTTTGTTTTCTGATGTGGCAATGACATATCTTCTGACCAAATCAGCCTGCTGTTTGGTTTACAAACAGCTGTTTTTCATTTTACTGTCCAGCTGGTTGAAATGTCAACATGGACCTGAGGCATTTCAGTTGGATGGCTTTAACTGCGATTTGAAAATTAACTAAACTCATGTTTTTCAATTGTAGGACTTTCATTCATTTCACATTCTTACACACTCCCAAACTGAAAACAAAGTCAAACCTATAGAATTTGATTCGTCTCAACCCCTGCACATGAAAACCAGGCATGTAATATGAGTTCACAGAAAAGTGTCCAAGAGTAGAAAACCATCCTGCAATGAAGTGTTTCTGCTCTATGTGCACAAATATAGTTCTGTAAGCACGGGACTGTCATGAGCGCTCACTCGACCCTTCCAAAAAGATTGCAGTTTCTCAACAGCACTCACTTGTCAAATTGACTTTGGAGATTTTGGAGGTGGGACAGGGGCTGATAACTCCACTTGTTTAATTGTTTTTTTCAGTTGTATTTTTTGAACATTGTAGGTATTGGCTGGTTAACTTAATACTGTTGAACACTAAGTATTATTTGCCCTTGTCCATTCAATATGGTGGACAACAGCTGGATAAAGATACCCTCTTTAAAGTGAAGTGAAAAGTTAGAACTTAGAGATAAAAGTGATCGATGTCAGTGTCTACTATTGTAAGTCGGTAAGTCTTGCAGCGACGCCGTATGATTAGAAAGTAGAGACTGTGGGTGTTGAAAGCGACCATTTAAAGGAACTGAGTTATCAGACACTGCCTTGCCTCCAAAATCGTATAAATCAGTTTAAGAAGTGAGTGTCGAGTGGTTGCAAGTGCTAGCGGATAGAGTGTTGGATTGCACTTTGCGCTTAGACCAGAAAGCCTCACAAGATGATTTTCTGCACATGTATCTCCTGTAGGGGCCTGGTTTTCATGTGCACAGGTTGCGAAGCTAATTGAGTATCATACAAACCAGCCGCTTGAGTGTCTTGTCATTGTCACTGTGTCTCTAGTGATTGAGCCACAAATACACTGTACTTTTACACAGTTTGTTTCATTAACATGAATGGACACTGGAGTAGACATTTCTGGGCTTCAAGGTTTATCTTTTGCTTTTGACCTCATCCTAATTAGATGCTTATTTGCATTTTGCTGCCTTTATACACTAACTAAATGCTTCTCACTCATGTAATTCTATAAATAGTTTCCTAAAGTCAGCCCAGTGTGGGCCAGTTCATGCCACTTGTTTCTGCTGAAATCCAATCAATGTTGATGCTGATCCACTGCTTGAGGTGTGTGTCTCACTTTTGTGTGGCTAAATGCAAAGTGAAAAAGACTTTTTACTACCTTAAGCACTGACATTTGTCATGGAATATATTAAGGTCTGATTTGCATAACACAGGAACCCACAGCGAAATGTTCTCAGCATGCTGTGAATAAGTACAAGTCTGGAAATTATTCATATGAACTAGCAAAGTGGTGTTCAAGGAAGACTCAAAATCTCAAGATGAAAGAGCTGGTTTCTGCCGCAGCTGTCTCTTTTAGGCATGCCAGAGCACAAGTCTTTTCATTTTGACCTTTTTTGTCAATTTTTACGTGAATACGTCTGATGATGAACTCGTACCCCTATTTTGTGAAAATTGCCACTTTCGACTCAGGAGGTGCGCTTTGATTTCTAATGTCATTCGTTGGTTTTTGGTGTAGCACACAATCTATCAAGCTGTTGGCAGTTTTTATTCCAGCTGAGTCATGTTCCGTATGATGATTTCTGTTCCATTTGCTTTTGATTCCTTTGAGTCGAGACGTTGAAAGCATTTTTGTTCACCTTTTTTGTCCTGAGCATGCCTTATTTGCACCTCACCAATCTTGTCATACGCCTCTCCCTTTTTACACTCTCCACCCTTAAATGTCTACCCCTATTGGCTCGTGGAAAATGTGGTCTTTGACTGCAAGAACAAGTATTGTAGTTACAAGCAAGACAGTGAAAAAAGAGAAACATCAAAGCAGTTGTTCCCACATTTCTATTGTCAAGAAAACTGTAGTCTGTCACTGCCCCTTCAGTATTTTCAAATGTAACATTAATACAAAGTGCTTCATATGTTCACTTTGGCTCTACATAATTAATATGTAGTGTTTTCATATTGAAGCATGTTTGTGATGCAGTAGCATCTAATTATTAAGCAATGCAAAGTAAATCATTGCTTACTAATGAAACCATCTCTCCAGCTGAATATTTAGCTGAATTCTAATATTTTTAAGCCATTTAAAGAATTGAAAGTTAATCCTTACTTACATGCTCCTTAGCCTCACCAAGCCTTCATCAGTACAACACAAAACCTTAATTATACTGCATGCGACCCATAACTGTCCTGATAAGATAATTATTTATGGATGGTGAGGAATAGCCCCCACAAAGCAATAGTAAAGGGCAGCCATGGCCATCGCAAGAGCAGTCCCAGCTTCTGTTTGGTTGCTTTGCAGCTCTGTGTTCTGTTGTCCAGTCCAGTGAAAACTTATCAACTGTGAGTGAAACATCTCCTCAGCTTGGTTGTTTTTAACGTTTCATTATTCTCCTCTCTCTGTCTGTTTGCTGTCCAGGGCGTTTGTATATCTGAGTAATCTGCTGTACCCGGTGCCTCTTGTCCACCGTGTAGCCATCGTCAGTGAGAAGGGAGAGGTCAAGGGTTTCCTCCGAGTGGCCGTACAGGCAATATCAGGTAAGGCTTGGATCCTCAGCCTCACTGTTGTTGAAGCCAAACCACATGAAGCAATTGACGGGACAAGCTGTATGTGACTTCTGGAGGGAGTGAAGTGAAGGTGCTCTGTGTTTCCCTCCAGCTGATGAGGAAGCTCCTGACTACGGCTCTGGAGTGAGGCAGTCTGGCACTGCCAAAATCTCATTTGAGGATCAGCAATATGAAAAGGTGGCAAAACTCACACAACAGTTATTACAGTATATGTAGAATTCATGTGTACCTGCTGACCAGTGTGTTGTGCACCTTGTTTTTGCAGTTCCAGTCAGAGTCCTGCTCTGTAGGACTGTCCCGCACAGGGATTTCTCAGGAGGAGCTTCGAATTGTGGAGGGAGAGGGGCAGAATGTGGAAATGGGGCCATCAGCTGATGAGGTCAACAACAACACATGTGCGGGTATTCGTATTTTATGAGTGAATGGAAACATGTACACTTGTACAAACCCTTTGTTTTCCGAACTTTTAAAGCTCAGTGTGGTGGCTCCATCTGCCACCATTTTGGTAGTACCTGACTCCTCCTGTATCTCCTCCTAATCTGTCACTCAAAGCAGCCAAACCCTTAATTATGCACAACTTTAAGGCTAAATTAAGGGTGAATTAAATAAAAATAGTAGTTGTTAACTTTAAAGACTAAAACCATTTTTAATAAGGATGTTTATTTCTGCTGTGAAGTTGGCTGTTTTAACAAGGGTGTCTGTGGGGACTGACTCCTCTTTGAAGCCAGCCTCCAGTGATCATTGCAGGAACTTCAGATTTCGGCACTCCTGCATTGGCTTGTTCTTCAGCCCTGGAGATTACTGTTTGACATAGATGTTAGACTCATGCCAGACTGATGAATTCTCAAGAAAAGATTCACAATGGTAGATTTGGGCTCTGAGGATTGACAATAGCCAAATACCCCAGAAGAAGAAATTCTTGACTAAAATAAGCCCAAGTTGTTGCCTGAAATCCAAGCCAAATCTTATTCTGGGCTCAGAATGCAGTAACTTTGCGCTGTTTTACCCTTGTTTCACCTTCCCAAATTCAGAGAAACAATTTGGTCTGGGATCTTGATCTGAATCGATGACTGGCCCAAATTATTTGGTAATGTGAGCGGTTTCCAGATCCAGGCCTAAGCTGCTTGCAGATTCATCAGGGCTGCCACGATAATATCAAGCATGGCTGATAATTATGAGTTAAATCTGGATAAATCTGATTATTGCACTTCCTCTTGGAGCACTTCATGGCCAATGGTAACCATTCTAGCCTTTGATGCTAACGCTGGACACAGATATTAAAACTAGGAGTCAAAATCTCACCTCCAGTTTTTGCTGAAGAATCTCCCCAAACATTTTCCCGTCCACTCGTTATGTTCTCTTATTACCATTATAGAAAGTTGTTGCACCACAGTCTCCGTGGTATTTGCATTTGATTTACATCATTCCCCATGAGATCGTGCCAGGTGGTGCTCCGCAATCTGACGCCTCTCTGCTCCCCCTGGCACAATAATCTTTATAATATTCTGAAGTGTGTGATGGGTCATTACTTTCCAATCTTGTAGTGTTTGTATGTATGAGATTAAAGAGAAGTATATATGAAAGTTTCTCCTTATGTGTATGAGGCCACCTGATTTCAAAATCTGGTAGGATTTTTTAAATCCGGTAGTGTGAGCCTGACATAATCCATCCTGGTCTGTGGCACCAGAGAGCAGTGACAATCAGCTCAGCTTGGCTTAGCTCGCTACCTGGAATGCAACCTTACTTTAACCTGTGTCTGTTTTTCATTTTTGTGTTACTTGCAGCTGGTACAGACGAGCAGGAGAATCCACTGAAGGCTGGTCTGGATGGTGCACTTGATGGAACTCTGGAGCACCTGAGAATCGGAAATGTTTTTACCTTTCGAGTTACGGTCCTGCAGGCCTCCAGCATCTCTGCAGAATATGCTGACATCTTCTGTCAGTTCAAGTAAGCAGTAAACACCAGTACCTTCAGATTTTTAGTATTTATCATGTTCTTTTCACAGTTTCACATGTAAATTATTGTGTTTCACTCTTTCAGTTTTATCCACCGCCATGATGAGGCTTTCTCTACTGAGCCCTTAAAAAACACAGGCCGCGGTCCTCCTCTCGGCTTCTACCATGTGCAGAACGTAAGAAGCACAAATTCTACACGGTGATGTGTTGTTACAGGTTTTAATAGGTCAGGTACTTACACATCAATGTATTGTTTTTGTAGATTGCTGTTGAAGTCACTAAATCCTTTGTTGACTACATCAAGACTCAGCCAATTGTGTTTGAGGTGTTTGGACACTATCAAAAACAGCCTTTTCTTCCTCTTTGTAAAGACGTCATGAGGTAATATGGCTGCTTATGAAATTAAATACATAAAAGATATATTGATTATGGTTGTGTTTTCCTAATGATATGTGATGTGTATGGTTACATCCAGTCCACTACGCCCCTGCAGAAGACAGTTTCCCAGAGTGATGCCTCTGTCCAAACCAGGTAAATAAACTCCAGGCTGGAGCTGCTTTGATTGAATTCCACCATTTATTTATGTTGCATTGTCTTTGTACCGGTCTGCTTGCAAGGCATGTCATCTCAGCTTCATGTTGTTGGGTGTGAGCAGTGGACTCTGATGTCTCGCCGGACCGGGAGAAATCACTGGAGCTGATCCGATACCTGGTCCCAGATGTGTTCAATGGGGCGCTGGTGGACTCGCTGTCGGGCCACGCTCTGTCTGCTGCTGGCTTGGCTGCTTCCTTCTTACTGGAAGGAAACGATCGAGCTCAGCTGCCAGCTCCACCCACATCTATCTGTTCAGTTATTAAAGCTCAGAAGCCGGGTTGGTTATTGATGTCAGATCCAAGAGAATCCTGCAGCTGAAAACCTTTTTTTATATTATGTGTTTGTCCTGGCACGACTTAAAAGATATCTTTGAGCCGAGTGACTGTCATGCCATGTTACATTTAACTCAATTATACAATTTTTAAAAAATACATTCTAACTCTTGTGACGAGAAGCATTCCATTTTGTGAAAGTGTTACTGAAAAGGTAGAAGCCCTTCAAGCTGCAGAGTCAGTCATCTATAACTGAATGTGACATGACCTTCTTGTAGATGGAGCAGAAGGAAGAACAAACATTCAGTGTGTTTCAAATCTTTTTTACTGTGGTTATATCACAGTTGCTAGATACTGATGACAGAAAACCTGTAAAAAATGAAGTTAAATGATATAAAAAGGGAGTTTTCTGTGTCAGGATTCTGCAGTTGGATTGGCTCTCTGGTGTTCTGTGTTCACTGTTGACCTACGTGGTGCATTCTCCTTGCAGTTCCCTCTTTGAGCTCCTTTTGAACTGGATCACAGTGCCTTTCTTCTACAGTAATCAACCAAGAATGATAACTGTGTTGTACATTATAGTTGGATATTTATACAGACAGGTGACAAATTAAAGGAAACACAAACATAAAATGTTTTAGCAAGGTGTTGGCCAACAAGTGCCACTAGAACAAAGCTGTCCCCTTGTGCCCAATGGATAGGGACATTGTCATCTGCAACAAAGCACTCCCATCAGGATGGAAATGGTTCATCATAGGATCAAGGTGATCATTCAGAACAACTTTGCATTGATTTGCAGTCAACCTTCCCTCTGAAGGGACAAGTGGATCCAAACCATGCCAGTAAAATGCCCCCCACAGGATACCACTGGATCCTGGAGACACTTGATCTCTTCAGGGGTCAAGCATTCAGATTTTTCCTTTAATTTGAAACCATTTGTATATTACTCACACAAGATAAGACTTTATTGATCACAGGGGGGAAATTCACAGCATCTCACAACAAAACAATCCATCCAAAGAATCAATCCAAACTAGTAGCAAAGAGATAAATAGCTATTAGAAGTAATAAATTCAACAAAATAACTTGACTCTATGCTACTGTATACCTTATGTTTTTCCTTGAGCTTGTGCCAAACTCCAGGGCTGCATGTGAATGATTTTTTTTAATGCACACTCTCTTAACTCTGAACTCCTTTTGTGGAACTACCTGAAATTGGATGAGCACTCTTAGTATGTTTACACTCAATCATGGTTGTCAACAACATCAGTTCTATTAAAGGAGAATACTGTGCAAGGAATTGTTGCATACACATCCTCTCATGAGTAGTATTCTCCTTTAAAAGAGGACCACAGAGTTGCTTATAAATCTGCTGAAAGAACGGAGCTCCTTCTACGCTTCTGCGTGGTTCCCTCTTTCCCTGCATCACTGATTTCCTTTCTTCTTTCCTTTCTTTTCCTTTGTAGGGTTGGTAGCTGCCTTTAGCCACCAGTCTGTTCTCAATTTACCTTCACCTTGTCTTCCTGTTTAACTCTTTGTGTAATTTCTTTCAACACAGTACCTGCCACCAAGCTGACGGCCATGACCCGTCCGCAGGCAGGACCTTGCCACTGTAAATACGATCTCATGGTGTTCTTTGAGATCTGTGAGCTGGAGGCCAATGGAGAGTAAGTATCCTGTGTTATCTCTCCAAGCAAGTACAACAGATTTTTGGATTTTTTCCCCCCAAAACTCTGAACCACAGACATCTCTGTTGTACTGCATGAGCTGTATTTGACCAGAGCAGTAAGGTTTGTTTTCATTTGTGTCATCCCAGCTACATTCCTGCAGTGGTGGACCACAGAGGAGGAATGCCGTGCCATGGCACATTCCTACTGCACCAGGTATGTTAGTCACACTGTGAGAAAATATTTGTAATGTTTAAAACGTACTGAGTCTATTAATGTCCCTCTATCCTTCTTTTCTTCACTTCTACAGGGCCTTCAGAGGAGAGTCACTGTCACCATTGTACATGAATCTGGAGGTGACATGGAATGGAAGGAAGTCCGTGAGCTTGTTGTGGGTAAGTTTCATTTTCAGGATTTTTAACCAAAGACTGTATATAAGGATGAACAAACTCTCATCAACTAAACTTTTCCAGCAGAGCACTTTTCAAGCTTGGTGTGATTGCACCAGCTGTTGCTATCTTAGCAGTGCCTAATTCCTTCGAACTCCTGACTAGCCCAAAAATGTGCAAAGAGGCGGTCCACGAGTGGCCATGGACTGTCCTATGATGGGATCAAGTTGTGTGGACACATCCTTAATTATGCATATCTTTAAGCCTTAATACAATTTTAACAGATGAGGTATATGCAAACAACAAGAAAACTTAGCTATTAAGACCAAAAAAGGTTTTTTGTACCAGGCTGTAAACATATTTACTTCTGCTGTAATATGTAACATGGGGATCTGTGAGCATGTAATAACTTTTAAAAAATCAGCCTCAAATGGAAATTAGAAGAACTGCAGGGTTTTGTCACTTAAACATTGACTTCATTTTTCAGCCCCGGAGGTTGGCACTTGTCTTTAACCCTGAAAACAAGGGATGTCCTTATCAAGTTTTCTTTGTTAATGTATCCAATCTGTGTCATATATATTTAGTTGAGTAGAATTTGCTAATGCAATTTTTCGAGATAATGAACACTTTAAGTATGGTAGATTAAATGTAGTACCTGACTGTTTAATACTGTAGTGACCAAAGGAGGAGGGCACTTCCATGTTGGCCAGTAGAGAGCACTGTAGGAGTTTAGCTAGTAAAGGAGCACTGTGATGATGCTTATTGCCCTTAGACCAGAAAACTAGTGTCATTAAGGGGGGATAAATTAGGATAGTGTTTCTAAATGCAAGCAGAACATTTTAACAGCTGTAAACAACTGGCATAGGATTATACTGTGCAAATTAGTCAACAATCCTGTGATCACCCCCAATTCAGGACATCTCTACTGAAAACTAAACATTTCACCAACAATCTCTTAGTTGTTCTCACTGAGGTACTCCATCTTTTCCAGGACGCCTGCGCAACACCCCTGAGGCTGATGAGACCATCATTGATCCCAATATTCTCTCGCTAAACATATTGTCTGCTGGGTATGTCAGGCCTATGCAAGATGACAGGTACGTACTGCCGTTTACCTTGAAAACAGCAAAGATTTGAATATTCTATGTTGCAATAGCTTGGCTGAATATAGAAACAACTGTATGATTTTGTGTCAACAGTCTTATCTGAGGACCTCACTTTGTTATTGCTGTGTCAGCTCTTTCATGAGAATGTGGCACATGGGAAAATGCATGGCATATGGTACCAGCTGTCTAAACAGCATGACAGCAGAGCAACATCTTGAATGTTACAAGAAACCTCAGCAAGTTGCTTTGCATTCTTATACTTCTCATTGTGTCTGCATGAATCTAGTTCCCTCTTTTTAATTGCAGGAGGTCACAGAAACGCAGTGAATCAGACTTCACTTGAGTTATTTAAGCATCTCTTTTAAGCCAAATCTGCCATATCTGTGGTTATGAGATCACTTGTCCATGCTGGCTGCGCGACCCTCCTTGGTGTTAATCTGTGCTCTTGTTGTTTGTCATCATTGCACCTACATGTTGTATCTCACCGTGTTTATCGCATCCCCTTTAACCTCTCATTTCTAAACCATGATTAGATCTACTAACCCCAATACAGCATATAAACCTCAACAAATCCTGCCACTAATTTTCCCCCAGCACCTTAGTTTAACTGTATCTTACTATATAAACAGGCCTTCATTAATAAATACTTGCACTCTCAAACAAAATAAAAATGCACTTTTTAAGATATTTGTATTTGAGCATTTCACCATCACCTTATTGAATCCCTTAATTGACTACAAAGAACAAACAAGGTGCAGTCTAAAGGATTTGCTACAACAGACTGATGGCATTACTAACTATGAATTTTTATATGAAATTCAAATTAAAGTTATCAGCAACGTCATTCAGATCAGTTAAAATTTTGCTTTAGACTAGTCAAAAAAGGAAATGACTCCCACTTGCTTTAGCTACTGATAACTACAGATATCTGCAAACCATTCTGGGCAGTCAAAACTCTAATTCTAGATATCTGTAGCTACATTCTGATTAGGCAGAATTCCAGTTTCAGATGTTTCGATAGTCACTGTGACAAGTTCAAACTAAATTTTTCGAGATCTTAAAAGGACAATGTAGATATTTTGAATTGAGGGGGATTAAAGAGATCTTGAATTAGAAATATGACTAGTCATAATTAAACTGTAGATATCTGAATTTGAAATTACAACTAGTCATAATTGTACACATTTGCAACACAAATCCACTCTGAAATGTGAACACAGCCTATTCTATACTAACATCATGCAAAAATCAAAACGTTTTTACAAACAAGACAGATACTAGAGAGACTTTCTGTCACTATTACAGACAAAAACACATTCTGGCTTTTTTAATGTATCAAATAATTGGCTTTGGTACCATTTTTTTCATCATGTTGAATTGTGAACTGTTTAGTATTGTTCAGCAGACTGCCAGTAGAGGGCAGCAGGTTTCTTATAATACTTGTGGCCCCATAATGAGAATTTGTGTTTTGGCAGCCACTGAAATATAATGCAGATGGCATGTTTTTCCAGTAATCAAGTAATTACTGGCATAAAAGACCATCAACATCTGAAATCACTTATCACCACTTCATAACCTCACCACTGTGTGGTAGCACAATAACTACTAGGTGGCAGCGTGTCTTCAGTGTATTCACATGTATATGGATAAACATCACTGTAGATTTTCTATAAATGTTCATTGACTAAAATTGTTATTATTAGATAGATTAGATTAGATTAGATTAGATTAGATATAACTTTATTGATCCCTTTTGGTGGGGTACCTCAGGGAAATTGCTGATTATTGTTTATTATGACCTGTAGTAGTTTTTATTCATGTTAAAAAAAAAATATATATATTTTTGTTATTTTTTTTTAATTTAACTTATGCTTTTTCTGACTCTTTGTTTTTGGCTCATTCCTTAATCCCTCTGCTTTCCCAGCAACTTTCCAAAAAGTCTAACAACACCATCTCCCAGTCTTGGGTTTACTGCGTCCCAGTGCAAAGCAACCGAACACTCCTCGCAGCACTAACCAGTCTCCCTGCTGGATCAGCCTGTCCTTGACCATGATGATTGGGTTTTGTTTATCCTGTTGTGGCCTTACTGGCTAAGAGATTAGTTTAAAGGCTCAGCAGCAGGTCAGGCTGTGGTCCAGTAAGGTCTCTGCTCAGTCTTGCAGAAACTAACATTAAGGTATATATGGATGCTAACATTTTTCTCCCTCCAGTCCACTAACGGAATGTTGTTTTTTTTGCTTTTGCAGACAGTTTCTTGATTCGGACATGCCTAGGTATATTATTTGCCTCTCTTTTCGTGCTCTTAAGTTACACAAACACCTCATCTTTCTAACGTCCTGTACACCCTGTCATTCCTAGTCGGCCTCTAGTGATTTTGTTCTCTTCTCTCCTACTCTGTCATCGCTGTCAACCATTCATCTGTGCCTCTTTGTTACTCCCCCTCATGAGAAGTGAGGGATGTGGTTCTGCATGTCCCTGGTTCTCTTGCTGTGCTGGATGTGTGTTTGAGCTATTGTATTGTCAGGCTATGGTTGATGATGGACAGGGTCTGCATGGCTCTGCTTTGCTTCATGTGGACTGTCCTTGGCTGTGTCTCTGCTGGAGGTGTCGTGGGGCCAGTATCAAACTCTGTTTCAGCTTCAGCAGTTGCTGCAGTACCCTATAATCCGGATTTTAGAAAGTGTCGGGTAGAAACAGGCAATTGTAAAATGCTGCCGACATGTTTGAAAAGTCTTGTTTCTCTGTCTTTGTCCTCTTTGTTTACAGATGCCAGTGCAGATAAAAGAAATAAAATGTAAAAAAGTTGCATCCAATCTGGTTAACCCTCTGAACCCCAAAATGCACCAGCAAGTTTGAAGGGCTTGTTATTTTTTTTTAAAAATGCCAATATTTGAGTATTTATTAGAGCCAGTAACTATAAAACAGAAAGAATCTGCAAATTTTTAATTTTCAACTGATAGTCATTAAACTACTCACATGGTGTGCAGTTTGGTTTGGAAAGCTGACCAAATCTAACCTTAAAATCCAAATATTTCATCCAAATAATGTTGTTCTACGTGTCTCTATTAAGTTAATTCAGGGACTACTCGACTGAACTGCAGGCTGTTCACAAAGAATAAATTGGAGACAAGTATGGAAATAAATAAAAAGTGTGAGTACTGAAATATCTATAGCACGTGGAACCCCTTTTTTTCAGTATTGGAACACCTGTGGGCACAAAAATGTACAGGTTGATTCCACATTTTTTAAATTTTTTGTAGAACAATTAAAAGAAATTGCACTATTTTTTCTTTTTTTTCTTTATAATTCATGCCATTGTAACTTTGTTATACAGTACAAACTACGTCTGACAATGGTTTCTTTTTATATAAAAGTAGGGGACTTTATATTCCAGTAAAAAGAGTCCACAGGTGGTAAAAATGTGATAGGAGCAAAAAAACGCCCCAAAACTGCTTGAGATTCAGAGGGTTAAATAGCTATGAATCGCAGTGGTTGAACTGAAAGGTTTCATGATGAGGAAGGTGTGTTGGTGTGAATTGCCAGTAGAGGGTGATAGTAATCCATTACTATAACAAAATTTGAAACAACAAAGGCAAAAGAGATGTATTTTGTCTTGAGCTGAAAAAAATGGTAATTTTCTCAGCTCTGTTCTTTGCTCTGTTTATTATTTTCATTTTCTTGACCTTAACAGTGAATCAATATTTTAAATCCATGGATATAATTTTGTTAGTTACCTCTAATCCCAAGAGTCGACGTATTTCCCAGCACAGCTACAAAACATTAACAGGAACACTAGTCACTCACGATTACTCAAGTGCTGTAATATGGATCACATCATTTACTGTACCCAATCTGGCACGATATTCAAATGCAGCAATTAAAATGTAATCCAGTGAACCATTACCTCACCAGTAGCACTTTACCCAGGATTGCTGCGATGTTGTGAATATTTTTAAATCTTGCTTGTACGTTGGTGAAACTCTGCCAAACACCAGAAACAAATGGCTCCTCACATGTTGGGCCAGCAGCATGACTTCAATGCTGGCTCCCACATTTTTAGGAGGTAGTAAAACGCAGAGAGGCACATGTTGGTGCAGTGCGAAGAGGAAATTGCTTCCTTTTAGTATAAGCTAACAAGTTTCTACTACTGGGAAAGAAGTGTGCATGTGTGCAAATGTGAAGTGTGAAATTGTGTGTGTGTTAATGAACTTGCTAATTACTTACAAATGAAAAGAAAGGGCATCTCAACACTGAATTCTCACATAGCAGCAGTGAACTCTCTTTGCTGCAGAAGCAGCTCAGTGCATGTTTGCTTTCTTCTGGGTGACACATTGTTCACTTTCCCACAAGGTCACTTCAGTCCAAAGCCAGTGGGCCCAACATCTGAACCTCATGAAGAGTCCATTCAGCCTGTTTTTATGGCTTACAGAAACATTAGTTTCCTTTTACAATTCTTGCTTGGATTATCTATTTTAGATTTAAGGCCGCACCGGGCTGCAGGCCAGAATCATAACTGGTTTCAGTGTGTGATTATTCCCCCTTGGGGGACATGGAAAAAAATTGTGTACGTTATTGTATGGAGTAAATCATCAGCATAACAGAAAGCAGCATTGTTTAGCTTGAAGAATGGTCATGCACTGTTATTTGACCTTTTCAATGATTGAGCAGGGTTGCATCAAATAGAGCCACAGGATTTCTCAACGCTTTCTGATGGGTGAGCTGCACTATCTACGGCAGTGTTTACAAAATGAGATATCTGTGTGTGAAAAAGACAAACACCATCCCAGCCACACAAGCGCTCAACCACAACATACTTCCTGACTCTCACTTTCTATTCTTTTGCTGATTTCTTCTTTCTCACCAGCATTTCCTTGGAAGTTGACCATAGGTATTTCACTGCCCTGTCCCTCATTTTGAATGGCTGTCTCTCATCCTTTCATCCTTCCCTTCATTTTTTTCTGTACTAACAGTCATCTCAGCTCTCTGCTTTTCTGTGAGCATCAAGTCAGTCAGCCTGTTGCATGCAAAATGATGGCATTACTACTTTTGTTTCATTGAGAACTACAGAAATACTTCATGCAATGTGTAAATATTGTACAATGTCTGTTCTCAGTGTATCAAATCAAATGTTATTGCATATTTTTCTGCATAAAAATTCTTTGTATCAAAGACATTTGAGATTTATCCTATTTTTTATGTTTACATTTACAGGATATACTTTAGCATGGGTTTAGCTCTGGCAGCTAATTTGATGTTTTGTTTAAAGTGTTTGAATTCTGACAGCTGATTCAGTTTTTTTTTTCTAACACATTGTTCCTTGGACTACCGCAGGACTTTCTACCGCTTCGAGGCTGCTTGGGATAGCTCCATGCACAACTCTCTGCTACTAAACCGAGTCACCCCGTATGGGGAGAAGATCTACATGACCCTCTCAGCCTACTTGGAGGTACAGTACAGTGCCTGCATTCATAAGAGGCAGAAATAGCTCTTACAGTATCAGAGGTGATGTGTGAGTTACTCTGGAGGAAAAATGTTGGAAATCCCTACTCTTTTATCAATTGCAGATGGAGAACTGCACACAGCCTGCAGTCATAACCAAAGATATCTGCATGGTGTTTTACTCTCGAGACACAAAGCTCTCAGCTTCCCGTTCAATCCGCAACCTGTTTGGTACTGGAAGCCTCAGAGCTGCAGATGGGTAAGTTTGAAATTTCTGAATATGAATGTACTATATTCTGCCATGATTTCTCTGTTAATGTATTTACAGTTATAGCTTGGTTGTCAGTTATATATTATATTATCTTTCCCTAGAAATCGTGTAACGGGAGTTTATGAGGTTAGCTTATGTCACCTGGCAGATGCAGGTAGTCCAGGTAAGAGTAAAGAAACACGATCATTTCTCAGCCTCAGCATTGCTTTGCCCAGCAGCATTTCTAATTCTGTACCTGTCCCACATCAGGAATGCAGAGGAGACGCAGGCGGGTGCTGGACACCTCTGTGGCCTACGTCCGAGGGGAGGAGAACCTGGCTGGATGGAGACCACGTAGTGACAGCCTCATCTTGGACCACCAGTGGGAGCTGGAGAAACTTAGCCTCCTCCAAGATGTGAGGGTCAAATGTTACTTTATATTGACACCTAAAGGCACATGCCACTGGTCCTTATTTACTGAACCTGTATGTAGCCAAATATAATCAGGTATTTAATGAAATTTGTCTTAAAATCTTTAAATGCAGATCTCATCATGTGTCTACAGTGATCCTGGTGATTGGACTCAGTCTAAATTTACATCCCCCTCAGTATTTAGAAGATATGCATTTTGCTCCCCAATCAAAACCGGGAAGAAGCACAGTACTTTTATTTTGAAAAAATTCTATAATTCTATCTTTTAAAAAAGTCTAAAACCATAGTATAATGTATTCAACATACAATATGAAATCTATTCACTTAAACTAATGTGTTTTTTCTGGGTGCGTTCACAAGAGGGCAAATTGTATGTACCTGTGGTTATTCGGTGGTGACCAGTCTTTGTCATAAATATGTTCAAGTAAAAAGTAATTTATTACTTTATAGAGTAGTTACTAGGATTAGTGCAAAACCATAAAATATGCAATGTGAATAAACAAAATATACTATATACCAGAAATAATATTTCTTGATTAAAACAGCAGGAATGGGTGACAATGGTAAAATGGTTTCACAAATAAGTAAAAGTGGACATCACTGTCACAGCAGTGATAAAAAAAAACACAGCCAAACTGATGGATGTAGGTGCATGTAAAGGAAAAATAAGACAGGATCCAGAATTGACCCTTGAGGATCTCCACAGGTCAGAGGAGCACAGGATGCACTTCTTTACCTTTAGTTGCAAATAACTTGCAGTCAGAAAAATCTCAAGAAAAACATCCAAAAGCTATATATTACCAGATATCCCAGCTCGCTTCCTTTAACTTTCTAATAAAGTATTATGATTTATGGCATTGAAAGCAGAACAGAGAGCCATCTCTTTGCTGTGCCTCTGATGGAAACCAGATTGCAATTTGTCAAATAACAGTTTTCCTCTACTATTTCCAAAAGTTGCTTGCTGTCAGCTTTTTGTAAGTTTAGGCCGGGGACATTGCCTCTTGTCAATGACTGTGATGTTTCCCCTCCATTCTCTTAGGTGGAGAAAACCAAACATTACCTCCTGCTGAGGGAGAAACTAGAGTCCACCCTGCTTATGGGCCAGGAGGCCCTTCAGTCCTGTGTCACTGAGGAGCTGAGTGAGTCTCCTCAGCCCGCTGAGCCCGACCAGGAGGTCAGCTCCAGCTCTGAAATCACCACTGAGAGGCAGAGGGAGCTCGCTGCCAAGGTCAGCCATCATAACTTTGTGAAAATGTCATTTCATGTTTGACTTGAGCAGAGTTTGTCCTGTTCATAATATTTCCAGGCAGTTTGTTGGCTGCAACGCAAAGTGGAGGCAGACACCGGAGATTATATACTCAAAGGTTTTATTCCAATAAATAAATATCTTAAGTTAGAATAAACACCTATGAGAGCATAGTGAGCTCCAGCAGTAGGAGAGGGGTGACAATTAACCTAATTCGAGACAAACTGAGCTTCACCTGGAAAGCAGATGAGGGTCGACAGCAGCAGCAGAGTGTTAAAAGTCAGCAGTCAAGTTATCAGTTATCAGATACACATATCAGTTTGTGCGCAGTCTGTAATGGTTATGGACAGGGTAGTCTGTTGAAGTACTACACACTCTGTGATACTATGTCCATTGTTTTGCCTTCATTTAACATCGATTCTCTTGCAAATCGGCATCATATCAGTTTGTATTTAAATCAGCTGAGCAGAACAGTCGCTATCAACTACATAAATATATGGAACCCATTGGTAAATAGTCAAGAACAGCAGAAGCAAATGCAAAAAAAAAGACTTCTTTACTGATCTTTTTGACTTTATATACAAACATGTTAAGCTCTTATTTTTTTCTCTCTCACGCAGTGTTTGCGGCTCCTCACTCACTCCTTCAACAGAGAATACAGCCATGTGTGTGTCAGCGCCAGTGAAAGCAAGGTAGAGCTTTCAAAAGACTCTGATTTAAACATATACATGAAGAAAATATGATTATTGATTGTTTATAGGTTCTGCACAGCTGATGCATCTGTGTATTTGGGTGTGTTACAGATCTCTGAGATGTCTGTCACAGTGCTGAGAGACTCCACTTCAATCTCTGCTTTGAACACAATCACACCCTCCTCCACATGTCCGTCATTGGTGGAGGGTTGCTATAGCAACACTGAACTCAGGTCAGTCCTAAGACAGTCTTGGTAGCCATAATAACCTTTGTTGTGTGTGTAGTAGCCAAATGCCCTTTATTGCAGATTTTGTGTTGATTGTTACAGCTTTTGAATGAAATGTGAGATGACATGATGGATGCTGAGGAATTGCATAGAACTTTGGTTCCTAAATTTTGTAGAAAGCTGTTTAATTACTGTATCTAAAAGCCTCTTCTTTTTATTTACAACAGACCACCAGCACCTCGCTCTCGTGCTGTCAGTCCTGGTCCTGACACACAGCAGGATGCTGAGGCCAAGAAGTCTAATGGAGCCTCTGATACCAAACCTCGAACCCGCAAATTTGTCCCCGATATCCAGGAGATTAGAGTCAGGTGAGTCTAAAGCAATCACTGGCATGACAACTTTCTTGGTTCCACATTGAATTTCCCTTCTTGGGATGAATAAAGTATTTTTCATTTCATTTTCATTTCATGTGTTAACTCTCTGCACACCAAACCCAGGTTCCATATAAGCCTAAAATTGGGATCAGAATCTCTTTATCAACCACATTTTCTTCCAAAATTCTCCAAAAATTAACACCAAATACTATATAAAAAATGAGATGCTGTACAATTGAAAAGCCATGACTGACTCAGCTGCAACCACCAGAGACTATTCAGGTGAACTGCAGGCTGTGTTTAAACAGAGGACTGAGGCGAGACTGAGAGGAAAATAAAACCTACTTTATCAATAAAATAAAAACAGCATGATTAACAACCGGTGTATAGAGGAGTAGGTTGTCAGCAAGTTGTTTGTGGTTTGTAGAGGCTATAAAAATGTAAACAGTTAAAAATGTACAACATATGAGGCCCTCTTATTTTTCCACTATTGGTAACATCTGTGGGCACTTGAGAAAACTGTGCACATGTTCATTCTAGCATTTTGTCAATTACAAATATCCTAACAAATTCAGCTTTTATTTTTTTCTTCATGGTCATGCTTGTGCTGTTTCCAAGGGGGGAAAGACTTTATATTGCAATGAAAAATGACACTACAGTGACTAAAAATGTGTCAGGAGCAAAAGGAGACAATGTTTGGAGTTTCAGTGGTTTAATATTTCATCTCTGTTGTTCAGCCCAATCGTGTCAAAGAAAGGTTACATACATTTCTTGGAGCCACACACCAACGGATGGGTGAAGCGCTACGTGGTTGTGCGGCGGCCGTACGTCTATATCTACAACACAGAGAGAGACACCGTGGAACGAGCTATTCTCAATCTCTCCTCTGCCCAGGTGGAGTACAGTGAGGACCAGCAGGCAATGCTGAAGGTTGGTCATCACTCAAACTCCTCCAAATTCCTTTTTGTTGTTCTTACATTAAAGTGTGCTGTAATAAGCTTTCGTGGCTCTCTCAACAGACCCCCAACACATTTGCGGTGTGTACAGAACATCGTGGAATACTGCTTCAAGCAACCAATGACAAAGAGATGCATGACTGGCTATATGCGTTTAATCCTCTCCTTGCTGGAACTATTAGGTAAGCCATCTCACTGGCAAAACTACTTTCATAAACCTCTTATCAGACATACACTGCTTTTTATTAATTTGACGACATCTGAATGTGTTGGCTTCATGTTGAAATGAATGCCATGATAACTTTTCTATAAAAGTCCCAACAGCAATCCTACTAGTTCAGTAATAGTTTCATAGTAACATTTCTGTATTATTTTCAAAATCAGACAAGTCTAAACCATACCTAGTCATGCCAGTGGATATGCATGCACAAGCAACATACTTGAAATTGTGGGAATCGATTTGGGGAAGGATTTGTCGACATTTAGGGACCAATAATGGTCTGAAAACATTTCCTGCCAAAGTCACTAAACACCTCATTCCCTTCTCATTCTGTTACAAACTGAAATGTCCACAAGGTTTGTTGCTTCTAGCTGTTTTTAGGTGTCTTTCCTCTGAGTTTATCAAAAACTTGCAACACTAAAGAACGTCCACATTTATGCACAGCAGCAGTGACTTCATGCATAACTTATAATTACAAACTATTCCTGACATGGAGACAGGTTTAAATAGGGTCTAAGTCACACTGTGTACTTTTCTTTACCTCGTACAGGTGAGCTATCACAAACAGAGTCTGTTCAAAATGCAGTATTATGCATTATACATCATTTGATGTTCTTTCAGTCGTGTGTAAATGACAAATATTGCATGCAATATCTCTGTCACTGTGGTGGGTATGTATGAAGAAGCATTAAAACTAGCCAATGTCTAAGTGACAGAATGCTGTCACTTTAACAGATTCATTAATCAAACAATGTTAAGTATCCATTGTCTGAAAAAGGCTATAGGTGTAAGTAAAACAAACTCAAATAGAAAATGTTGTGTATTCAATATTCTTTTTCTCGCCTGCCTCTCAGGTCAAAGCTGTCACGAAGACGAGCCGGACAGATGAGGATGTGAAACAAGACTCTCATCAAAGAATGCAGAGACTAAGATGTACATAGATCCTTGTCTTTATCCCTTTCCTTGTGCTGAGCCCCATCCTCACCGCCACAGTCACCAACAACCATCTCCCCCCCCTGTACGTCCTCAGTTTATCATGAGTGTTCTCAGCACCTAAAGCGCCCATTTCGTGTCAGGCCTTTGCTGTGGTGTGAGTCTTTTTTTAAAAACCCGTCACTGTACTGTACTGGGGTTTATTCATAGCTGGACAACTGAAGAAAACGGAGGGAGTAGCAACAGTTTCTTATCTCAGATTACATGGTAATGTACTGTAGTTGTTGTCAGTGACACATCAAGCCTTATACATTTATTCCTTAAAAAATGCAGTGACATGTATCTTTACCTAAAGCTGCCATGTCTGCGAGGATTACATTGCTACATTTGCATCAGTAAATAGAAAAACATGCAGATTTTTCCTCTACTCTGCAGCTATATATACAGTGTCTGAACTGGTTTTTGCATACAACATACAGCTAGAAAATACACGCTAAGATTTAAAAAAAAAAAAAGACAGTTGAGCGTCTCTCTCTTTAGAATATTTCTCTCTTCTCTCTGGTCCATGAATCCTGACAATGAGTAATCTGCCTCCTCTTCCTGAAACTTCTTAGAAACTTTAGCGCACACACAGCCTGGCGAGGGAATGGCAAATCATCATAAACTTCATGTTCTTGTGGCAATTTGGTAAATCCATGTCGTTTTAGCTACCTGTAGGAGCACTGAGAGTATCTACATTCATAAGTAATCAAATACCATTGTTACATTAATTCTCCCAGTTTAATCTCATTCTCTACCTGAATTTCATTTGTTTTAAAATGTGATATATTTAGATATTTAACAGTTTTATTATTTATTTCTGCATGTATTTATTTACAAAGACATTTATATTTCTAAAGTAGTAGTACAGTGCAATTTCTGCACACTGCACTTTTTAATGAGTTCCTTAAATGTTTGAACAAAACAACCTTGTCCCCCTCGCAGTTAACGCTATTGAAACAATTTAATGACTTGATGGTAAACATTGGCCAGTTCCTTTGTGCTGAAGACTACTTGAATAATAGTATCCCCTTTAAGATTAGAATAGTCGCACCTTTGACCCAACTAACATACATCTAAAAAAGGTTAGTACATTGTTAGGTAGAGAACGTTAAGGTCTGTCCTTCCTCAGCTGCACAAAGCTACCTTGTGAAGTCAAACTGTTCCTCACAGTACAGAATATGAAGCTGGTTTTCTGAATAATATGTATATTGATTACATGTAGTGCCTCTCTTTTCAGTCATACTGTAACGTATGCCTCTGCACCAGTTGCTTTGAAACTACATCCTTCATGCTGCTATAATATGTGTTCTGGAAGTGTCTGCTGATCATATCATCACTTTCCTGCTTTTCATCGTCACCACTTGCATATTCAGAAAAAAAGGTCTCATTCATGGTAATGTTATATATCTGATATGGTAATCAGATGTCAGAAAGGATGGAATTTCCACAACACAGAGCATGCTTAATGTTAATACAATGAAGAATCTCCTTTAGTGGATTATTTGATATTTAACTACAAAACTATACTCTTGTTCATTTTTTTGTGTAATTTCAACTAGTATTTGATGGAAATTTTAATGTGCATTTTGTCCAAACCAACTATGAGTCTAAAACCTGTTCAAAATCATCTACAGATAGAGCTTGTGAGTTGTTGTGGGAAGTTGGATGTATGAGTACCCCTCAGGTCAGCCAGCCTAGAGAGCACGCTCAGTGATATATCCATACAAAGACAGCATCTCAAGGCTTTAAACCTTCATGAAAGACTGCAAAAATATCATTTATTTTGTTTCCAATGACAGCAAATTTTAGCAGGGAGTTGAAGTGTAACACCAGTTTAGTAATTCATACAATACCCTACACTATTACCAAGCATGTTTCTTGAGATGTTTAGGTATTCTGTGTGTTGTGGACATATATTGAAGTGATCTAGTCAAAACTACGTGTGTACAACTGAAATCAAACACTCACAAGTCTGTTAACATTTTTTGTTTGTTTCGGATCAAAATCTTCCGTCAGACTTTCTTGGCCGAGACATTTTACGTTTTATCCAGCTATAGTATCATCGTCATTACTGAGGGAACACCTTGCTGTACTGTACTTTACACCGTCTCAAACACTTGTGTCTCATCTCATTTCATTTAAAATAGTCAAAAAGATACATGTGCTCCAGTCTGGTCTCTATGTTGAGATTGTTGCTCTTGTTTTCATTGGGCCTTTTTAATGTGCATCACATTCGAGCCAACCAAATTTTTGTTGGTGCAGTCACACAGAAGCTTCACACTGAATGTATATTAATATTTGAAAATACTTATTCTGCTGAAATGGTTGTGTTGACGTGTCTTCTGGATCCTGGTTCCTTACTGATTGTAGGTAGTTTTACTATCGATGAACCATATAGAGGTTGTGGGACAAACCTGTAGTAATCTGTCCACTTATGTATGGGAGGATGATGGTTTACTATGGCCCAGTAAGGCATTGCATCTTGTACAGAGTAATGCTGTAGGTTACCTTACTGTCACACTTCCACTCTTTTTTCAGTGTCTACCTTCACTGTCATGCTCTAACAGCCGTCACGAAATCTACTTTTTCTAAATCCTCCCCTTTGAAGGAACATCATTTACATTGTGCTTCCACGTCTAATCTTTTTCTTTATTTTCGCACCTTTACCTTTACTTTCTTCAAGTGATTTTGCATTGTATATAAACATGATTGCTGTGAACAGTGTATTATAAAGTTGCACCCATTTACAAAAACTTAAATGGGCAGTAGTTCAAGTCGGTGTCTCTGAGTGTTGGAGTTTAGCGTCAAATGTTTGTGTACACTAAACACATTGTCATATATTAAATAAACATGGAAATTATGCAACACAAAGAAATGGGCTCCTCTTCTTTTTTATGTACACTGTGCTGTGAGGTGACTTACCCAAACAAAAGGGGACAGAAGGGTAAATAATGCCTTCATGTGTGTTGAATCAGCAGGTATATTATTAAGAGAGAAAATTTGATCTACAGGGGAAAAAAAAACATATCTGAAAGGAATACAGAATACCTGAGAGCCTTACTGCATTGTTTTCCATTTTATTCAGAATTGTCTCCTGGAGACTTGATTTTATTTTGTCCTTTGCATAAATAAAGTTATTTCCAGGAATTCTCTGAGCTCTGACCAAATATTATATGTATATATAACCTGGTATACATAATAACTTTTAATTTAGTAGACTGTTATATAAAAACTAATTGAAAAATCACGTATTTTACATATTTCAAGCTTCATCTCTGTATTGCAATCTGACCTTCTGGCTGTTGCAATGACAGCAGAATCAAAAGTTGCCATGTCAGCAAGAACCTGTTTTCAGACAGATTTTAATGCATTTCTATTTATCTAAATTTATCTAAAGCTTAATTTCCTCGATTCTAACTTACACTATCTTTCATACTCTTCGACATGGTAAATATCCTGACATTTGCAGATTTTGAAACTGAGAATTTCAGCCTGTAGATACCTATAACTCATACTAACCCAAGTAGTTAAACCTCTTAAACTCTGAATAGTGTTTACATTTACGAATTATTCATTTTTATTGTAGTTAGTAAAGATGAATATGATGACACTTGACTCTAACTGTATAAATATCTTTGGCCGTTTTGTGTGATGAAATCTCAAACTGTAGTTTTCCCTTTAAGAGATCTGGCAACCCTGTAAATGAGCAGCGCATCACCCTTAACTACACTAGCTAGCTGATGATTGACACAGACAGTAGTAAATCCATTCAGGACGTCTTCCCATCACTTTACAAGGTTAGACACAAAGCCAGGACTTTAAAGCTGCTCTGTTATACAGGCAGAGAGTTTATCTAACTGAGTTTCAGAGGCTCGTGGATGAAAGAACAACAGTTACATGTCATCTTGTTAGCAAACGTTAGTTAGCCAGCGTAGCTAGCTTTAGCTAAAGTAAACAAATGTTAACTACAGTACGTTAGCGTTAGCTGGCAAAATATTAGCTCGAACAGTGATGAGACCATGAGAGGGATTGTTTTAATGTGCCTGTCGGTACTTTTCTTGTGTTCTGAATTATATTACGTGTCAGTAACCAGGAAGTTATTCGTAAATCCTTGTCACGCCTGCTGCTGTTAGCGTGGATGTGAGTTTAGCTGACGGGGTTGATTAAGGAGAGGAAACTATGAGCATGTTAGCGCTAAATGTTGGCTGTAAGTGTTTTTTAAATGTCTATGAAGTGCAAACATAGCTTTTAATTTATTATTGAAATAGGTATACAGTAGCCGACACTGCTTTTGCCAATCACTGTTTTGCCTTTAGTTACACCTGCTACAACTGTTTAGTAATGTGGGATTGTTTTATAGCTCTCAAAAGCACATCATAAAACACATTGCTCCACATATGAGTTGCTGTAATTGTCACAAGGAGTTTATTGATGTATTTTAGTGGAGTAACTAATGCAGTGATTATAATGAATTTAGGTGAGGAAAGCAATAAAATCAATTCTAAAGTCAACGAACACAAAGCCCCATCAACCACCGTTTCAGATGAACCTAAACACATTGTGAACTAATAGCATTACCAGAACATTAATAACACATTTTTCCTCAGTCTGTCTGAATAGAGTCACACACATTACAGGTGAGAGATTAGATTAAAGATTGAATGTTTTTGAACTTTGCACTTATTTATGGTAGTTATAGATTTCAGGGAGGATGCAGGTGATACAACTTCCTAACACATATAACCTATTAAAGTCCAGAGGTTACACATTTATTAAAATGAATGAATTTATCATTAACATGTCACCAATACGCTTGCTCGCTTGCAGTTTGATTCAGAGTTATTGATTTTAAAATACAAGTTTTTTTGCACCAAACTAGTGAACACCACATTCAAAGACTACTGCAGATTAGTGGAGGATAGATTAAAGATTGTTATTCTAAACAACTCTTGTCTTTATATAGAACTAAGACCCTGTTTATAACTTACCTGTTGCTCATCTGTTCATAAATGCTTCATAAGTTGTTCATGAACAGGATATGGCCAATATTTGCTTCAGACAATTTTTTTGAAGGGTAATTGGGGATGTGGTCAAATTATCAACCTGGCAATACAAATGCTGTTTTTCTTAATGATTTCAACTGAAAATCTGCTTTTTGCATAATGCAAACCTCATGAATCAAAAAGTTAACAGATATGAGTTTTTTTTTTTGTTTTTTTTTTAGCAATGTAGTGTTTATGTAGTCTTTGATTAAAATCCAGTGACCTCAGATTGTACTAGTATTTGTACTTATTATTTCAGACTGTAATTTGTCAACATAGTCATAATACATGTTTCTCTTTAGGACTATTATGGCTGACAAATCTGATGGCATCGGCCTGGTAAAGGGTCACACCTTCACTGACCATACCTTTCATCACTATTCAGAAATGAATGTAGACAGGTAAGAAGGTTCAAATTGAGGTATTAGTTGGATATCAGATGTCCTAAGTGAATGCAATATTGGCTGATTAATAGCCACTTTTTTATTGCTCTTAATGTTTTGGTAATACATTAAGTACATGAAGGTTTGAAATGTGGTGAGAAGTTTCTTTAAATAATGCAGGATCTACATGGATTGCAATGCTACCACCCCTCTGGAGCCAGAAGTGATTCAGGCCATTTCTGAAGCCCTTCAGGATGCCTGGGGAAACCCTAGTAGCAACTATATAGCAGGTGAAGGAAGTATAAATCCTGATATTTTTAATTGGAATGGAAAGTAAGCTGTAGCTGCAGATTCAACTCCTGTTCCTCTTAGCTTTCTCTGAGTGCTGAATAAAAGGGTTTCATTGCTTCAATGGCACAATCTTCAACAAACAATGGTACATCTCCTGTTTAATAAAATAAATCATTTGTGTTTCTAGGTGCCAAGGCCAAGGCTATTATTAATCAGTCCAGAGAGAACGTTGCAAGAATGGTTGGAGGTAAAGCAGAGGACATTGTTTTCACATCAGGAGGGACAGAGGTAACTTAGGCTTTGTTTGGTTTTGAATGGTTCCAAATGTCGTGTGATCCTGAAAAGAACTTTTGTATAGAATGACATAGTTTTATGTGTACAATTGTGCTTTTTATAGCGTACAAATCTTATTTCAGGCCAATAACCTGGTGCTGCACACTGCTGTGGAGCACTTTAGGAAAAGCAGCAGGGCTGCGGAACAACGTGAAGGACACCAGAACGGATGCACTGGCCGACCTCACATTATCACCTCTAATGTGGAACATGACTCAGTCAAACTTGTCGCTGAGCGCTTACAGATGGATGGAAAGGCAGGTAGGAGACCATCCCTTACAGCTTTTATTCATTTACACGATGAGACAAAGATATCATTTATTGGACACATTGTGGTTTTATGTTTCTTACATTCACTCCCTTTCTCAACTTGTTTTGCCACAGATGTGACATTTGTGCCCGTGTCTAAGGTGACAGCCCGGGTAGAGGTGGATGATGTCATTGCTGCAGTACGTCCCAACACTTGTCTCATCTCTGTAATGTTGGCCAACAATGAGACAGGAGTCATCATGGTAAGAGGAGATACAGGCTTTTTCTGTGTTCATCTGATTTATTTTTTTGCTTTACTAATGATATAGAAACTAAATTTTTGTTATCTCTGAATTGAACAGTGCACCAGTTTTCAAAGGACTAATTTTTGCTGATGAAAGAGAGTCTAGGAAGTCATCTACTGCTTTATCAATCATTTACAGCTAATACAGATGGAGGAGAAATAAAAGGAAAAACTAACATGAAGTGTCTTAGCAAGGTTTCATCCTTTTGTGTTCAATTGGGCTGACATCTGGTGATTGTGAAGGCCATAACATGTGATTCAAATTACTGTCATACTCATCAAACCGTTGATCTATTGTTCTCTGTGGATCATCCTGGAAGAAACCACTCCCCTCAGAATAGAATTGTTTCATCATCTGGATAAAGGTGATCACCCAGAACAACTGTGTAATGATTTGCAGTGATCCTTGCCTCTAAAGGGGGAACAAGAGGACCCGAGTCATGTCAAAAATGCCCCCCACAGCATAAAGGATAGTGAAGGGATCAAGGGTTCATGTTTTGCCTTTATTTTGTCACCCATCTGTATATCTTACCAATGCGCTGTAAATCAAATATGAATTCCAAGGTAAAAACCAAAGAACCTGGCTTTGTATCCTGCACTTTGTACAGTATAGTCTATGATCCCTGTGTGCTTAAACAGTTTCCTCTTGTCAGCCAGTGCGAGAGATCTGCCAAAGAATAAAATCTCTCAATAAGCGGCCTGAGCGGCTCAGGATCCTGCTCCACACTGATGCTGCCCAGGCTCTGGGGAAAATCCGAGTGGATGCCAGCGAACTAGGAGTGGATTACCTCACCATAGTGGGACACAAGGTCAGGAATCTACTGTGTAGAATATCTTCAGGGCAGTCGGCAGTGAGATGTTACCAAGAGGTTTTGTTGTATTTCTAGTTCTACGCCCCTCGAATTGGTGCTTTGTACGTGAACGGTCCCGGAACAACGACGCCGCTGCATCCGATGCTGTTTGGAGGAGGTCAGGAGAGGAACTTCAGACCAGGGTAATGTTCTACACTCTGTCACCCACAGAGCTGTTAGTAAAATACAGAGTAAACATCAAACAGTGGGCATTGTCAGAGAACTTCAGATCTAAAATTAAGGTTTAAGTTTCTCTTCCTCTTATGTTACAGCACTGAAAACACGCCAATGATTGCCGGTCTGGGAAAGGTATGTTTCTTACCCAACATACAATATGTGTCAATGAAAATGTCACAGAAAAATTTTATTTTTTATTTTAATTTTTAGATTTTCACTTTCCTTATTTATTTGTTAAACATTCAAGTAGAGAAATCTAAGTATAAAATTTAGTCAAGATCCTCTTTAGACATTTTTTAAAGAGTAAATGGGGAGGTGGTCTAATTCATAACCTGCAAACCAAGATGTTGTTGTTAATAGTGATTTAAACCATACTATAAAGCTTGGTAAATTATTTATGAACCTATGATAAAGTCATTAATTACACTTTATAAATCCTTTATACTGTTTGCCCTAAAGGGATCCAAAGCTTTTATTTTACCCAGTGCACTGTTTAAACTCAAAAAAAATAAATAAATATGATTAATGGTATGTCGTTTGTTATTTTCCAGTTACATATTTTCCATCTTGCTTTTTTATGGTTTTCAACTTACTGCCCTCATGTAAGTCAGTACACATCAGAATTTTCTCCATTACATTATTATGAAACCATGATGGACGCACTGAAGCCCTGCAATAAGTGTTACATTTACAAAGCAGATAAGGTTTACCGTTAAGCCAATTGAAAATCATTGAGATTTTTAACCTGTAACTTGGGATGTTACTGAATGTAGACTGAGAAGCATTCAGTAGTTAGTTGAATAGTTCTTCATTTAAAAAATAATTTTGCTTTTCCAGTCACATGATGCGGTGATGTGTTTTAGCTCAATGTTTTGCGATACGTTACTTACCACAGAATCTTTATTGATTAAGTTATTAAACATTGTACAACAAATACATTCCCAAGCACTTAAATTATAAACACTGTGCTAATACTGAGCACAGCCTCCCTTTGCTCTAAAATCAAACACATGGTGTCATGGGTTCTACAAAACACTGAAAACAATCCTTTGAGAGTCTGCTTCATGTTGACATGATTGTATCACTTTTTTAAAATTTTTAAAATTTTTTTACATTTTTCAGCTGCGCATTCGTTCTGCAAATCTGCTACATTGCAGATTGCTCTGTTGAAATCAGATCTGGTGACTGGGGAGACCAATGAATAATAATAATAATAATAATAATACATTTTATTTAAAAGGCGCCTTTCTGGTCACTCAAGGACACCTTACAAAAGATAAAAGAAACAACAATAAAATACACAATAATACAGTGTACAACAATAAGAAATTCATCAGTCAGTGCAATTGTCACAGCAGGGAATAAGCAATTTTGAACAGGTGTGTTTTGAGTTGGGATTTGAAATGAGAGAGTGAGTCAATGTTTCTGAGAGAGGGTGGTAGTGAGTTCCAGAGGTGGGGAGCAGAGCGGCTAAATGCTCTGCTCCCCATGGTGGTGAGACGGGCGGAGGGGACAGACAGGTGTAGGGAGGAAGAGGATCTGAGGGAGCGGGAGGGAATGGGAACATGGAGGAGGTTAGACAGATATGGGGGGGCGAGGTTGTGAATTGCCTTGAAGGTTACTAGGACGATTTTGTACTGAATGCAGAACTGAACCAGGAGCCAGTGGAGCTGTTGGAGGACAGGGGTGATGTGGTGGATAGAGACAGTTCTTGTGATGATGCGGGCAGTTGAGTTCTGGACCAGTTGAAGTTTGTGGAGTGATTTGTGAGGAAGGCCAAAGAGGAGAGAGTTGCAGTAATCCAGACGGGAGGTGACGAGACTGTGGACCAGGATGGCGGCAGTGTGGGGGGTGAGGGAGGGGCGGAGGCGATTGATGCTTCGTAGGTGGAAGTAGGCAGACCGGGTAATGTTATTGATGTGAGACTGAAAGGAAAGAGTACCGTCAAGGATGAGCTCATTGTCATGTTCATGAGAGGAGTTTTGCCTTGTGACATGGTGAACAGACGATGGTGAACTTTGGCCATAAAGGGATGCACAGTGTGGGCAACAACATTTCACGAAGCTGTGTCTTTCAAATCTTGATTGACTGGTATTAGAGAGCCAGTATTCTGCATTTTTTGTCTTATCCCTTTCCTTCAGTGTTTTATGTCGGTGTTTGTGTAAAACCCAGTGTTCATGCCAGATAATAGTTTAAATTGAGTGTTTCAGACTGAGGGTGAAAAGAGGTTCTGCAGCCTGATAGAGTATGAGGAAAATAACGTGTTTTTTAACATTAAAGCAACTAAGCATATTTTAGTAGATCCAAAAGAATAAAATCATATATAATTTACAATAACATTATAAATTAGTGTCAATGGGCTCTTTAAGGGGCCCAAAGAAAGCAAACATGCCTCACATCATCAGACCACCAGCAGCAGTCTGGGCTGTTGACTCAAAAGAGGTTGGGTCAGTTGATTCATGCCGTTTACTTTAAACTCTGAGCCGACCACCTGCAGCCTAAGCTGAGGCTCATGGCTACGTTTTTCCGTTTTCAGCTCTTCAGTATTGATGAACGTGTGCCTGCTGCTGCCTCAGATTTCTGCTGTTGGCTGACAGCAGTGGAACCAAGTGTGGTCCTCTGCTGATGTAGCCCATCCACCATGAGGCTCGACATTTTGCGAGTCTGAGATGCTTTTCTGCTCGACAATGTTGCAAAGAGTGGTTTTCTGATTTACTTAAGCCTTTCTGACAGCTCCATCCACTCCTCTCTCGTCAAGAAGGCATTTTGATCCACAGAACCGCTGGATGTTTTTTTTTTTTTTTGTTATTCACAGTATTCTGAGAAAACTCTTGTGTTTGAAAACCCCTTGGAGATCAGCAGCTTCACAAATACTCAAATCAGACCATCTGGCACCAACAATTATACCACAGGCACTGAGATTACAATTTTGTTGTTGATTCTGATAGTTGATATGGATCCGTATCTGCAGGGTGTAATGCATCGCACTGGTGTTTGGGTAATTGCTTAAATAAGCAGGTGTCGAGAGGTTCTTAATAAAATACTGGATGAGTGCACCAAATAGTTTATTCAGACACAGAACCAGTCATATTGTGCTGCTTTTATAGGTATTTATACATTTATATGTGTTTGTGTGTTAGGCAGCAGAACTGGTGACATCCAATCTATCAGATTATGAGAGTCACATGCAAAGTACTAAACTGTACTTGGAAGAACGACTGCAGGTGAGTTCAGTTTTCAGACAGACTTTTGAATATAAAAAAATAAAAAAAATCAACATTGTAAGGGATGATGTTATTAGCTGACTAAGCACATTTCCTTTTCAGGCCATCTTCACAGACAAGATCCGCTTCAACAGCCATTACCCCGGCTCTGATATCCTCCCTAACACATGTAACGTGTCCATCCTGGGCCCAACATTACAAGGTGATGTCATGACTCTTCTGCCTCTGTCTTATGTCTGTTTTGACCTGCCAGTCCAAACAGTGTCCTCTAACCCTACACCAATGTTTGTCAGAGAGAGTTCATGACCTGCACGGGGCTATTTGTACGCTACAAAGGCTTTGAATGATTAATCCCTCTCTCTCCTGCTTTAGGCTGGAGGGTATTGTCCAACTGTAGGAGGCTGCTGGCCAGCGTTGGTGCCGCCTGCCACTCAGACAGTGGAAACCGGTAAAAGATTCCCTCTTTTCACCTGTTGTTCTTTTTTCCTCACACGACATTGTTCGCAGTTACGTAACTCCCATGCTCTACGCTGTACGTGTCCATCAGGCCTTCCCATATCCTTCTGAGCTGTGGCGTCCCCTCAGAGGTGGCAGCTAATGCTTTGAGGTTGAGCGTGGGCAGGGGGACGACCAAAGCAGATGTGGATGCAGTCGTGGAGGACCTGAGGGAAACCGTGCAGCTGCTGGAAGAAATGAACTGACGACTTTCATTTGCACGAAGTAAAGTCATCCTGTGGGTCAAATAAGGATGTACAGAACAAAACATGCACCATCTGTGTTTATTCTCATATGAACCGATCATGTAAAATGGATGAAAATTTTAATATAAATAATAAAGGAGAAGAACTTGAAGTGACCTGAGGGGATGATGTTATAGAGACATGAATGTACTCAGCTTCCATCACGTCATGCGAGTAGCCCATCAGCTAATTGAAGACGGGGGGACATGTATTATGAGTGTTATTGACATAAAATATGTATATACGCTTTTATGATTTTCTCTAATCAGCCATGAAATATTTTACGTCGATCCAAATATTCCTCATGTATCAGCTGTTCAGTCACCTGCACTCTGATCAATCTTTAAAATAGTTGTAAAAAATAACACTCATTGTAATCCACCATGCCTTGGCTCTGACTTCTCCCATTACTTAAGTTTCCGTGCTGCTTCAGCTCCCTCATCTCCAGTGAAGCGTTGGTGCATGTGCCAGCATATGGTCACTGCCACACAAAGAGCAAGCAGGAGGCCGCGAGTGCTGCGCCTCCACCCGTCTTTCATTACCTTTCTATCTGGCTGGCTCTGACCCCCTCCTCTCTCCCCAGCAGCCATGCAGGCCAGCTGGCTGCCGCTCGGGTGTCGCTTTCCTGGCTCAGGAGGAGGCAGTGAGTGCATGAGTTTTTTTTTTTTGTTTTTTTTTATTGGTTATTGTATGGGGGTTTTGTACATGTGAGAGTGTAATGGTAGCTTGCTGGGATGCAAAGAGCTCCAGGGAGCACGTTCTGTGTGTGCCATAACCCACTGACAGCAGCCAGGGATGGTGCTTCATCGGGCCATCCAGGCGGCTCGAGCGGGGGATCTCGCAGCCCTGAGGCATCTGGCGTCATCTGGTCACCTCTCCCCGGCCATCAGCGATGCCCAAGGTGCTGGGCCGGTGCATCACGCTGCCAGGTGTGGGCGCCTGGACTGCCTGCAGTTCCTGGTAGGCGAGCTGGGACTGGCGGCTGATCCCAGGGCCTTGAACAGGGCGACACCAGCACATGATGCAGCAGCTACTGGCAACATCCGGGAGCTGCAGTGGCTCGTGGACCAAGGAGGCTGCAACATTGAGGTAAGTTTATCCACTGAGACCAATCTCTATACAGAGAGAGGGAGAAACTTACCCTGAGAGCTCAAATGCCTTGGAAAGATGCCACATGTGCAACTTTCCTGGCAGTTTCTTCTCACTCAGTGGTGGAAAGTAATGAAGTACAGTTACTCAAGTACTGTACTTTAATGTAAAATCTTTTATTGTGATTTTTTTCACATTAAACAAATGCAAAACTTCAGAAATATTTAAAATATAACATAGTTTTCTGTATGTCAAGTAGAGCTGAAATGCAAAGGCAAATAAATGATGTCTGTTGACAGAAAATGGATCCAAAAACATTTTATTTCGTAATTATTCATATAAAAAATGTCATGAAAAATGACATTTTATGGTTCCAGCTTCTCAAATGTGAGACCTCACTACTTTTTGGAAAATATTATTTTAGCCTGTTTTTGATACTTACATTTTCTAAAGTTCTACAATCCCAAAGTTTAGTCAGATCAAATCTCAATCACCCCTCTTCAGTCATTTATTTAACCCCCCAAACTCATCTCTATGTATCAAAGTTAAATTGCACTGGACAAAAACACACAGCATCCAAATAGTCTAAAGTTTAAAAATCTTATTGCTAGAAATATGTTAAATTTTGGCAATTGTGCACAAAAAGTTTCAAGTGATGACTATTAAGTTAATCCACAGCCTTGTCAGGTGTGGCTGTAAATGATCAGACAGTATGACCAGCACACAGACAATCCTTTGACCAGTGACTATAAAAGGCCACCTCAAAGGCTGTTGGCTAATGCTGAAGGCTGAAATGTCAGTTAAGGTTGTCACGGGGTATTTGGATGTCCACAGTTTCCCCATTTGTCTCATAAGAAACCATTTCAGGCAGTGTGGTGCAACAGACAATACACATACAGAAACTGATAGTGATATAGAAAGACCCATCCTGCAAGTTCACAGGATTGGCTCCTACAGTTTGCTTTGGAGGTCTGAATACGTGTTTTTGAGACTTTTTAATCAGTACACTGCAGTTTCAAAGTGGAAATACATGGTGCTGAATGCTTATTTTGATTATGATGTGGCTTCTAGCATTAAAAAACGAAAACAAAACACTTGAGTGAAATGTTAACAGGGTAAAAAAAATATATAAATAAATAAATCACTGGAAGGTTTCTTTTTTAGTCATAAGTTTTGCAACCCAATGCCAGATCAAATAAATAAGAAAATTATCAGCAGATGAAATCATGAGGGAAGTAATTAGTTACAGTCCTACATAAAATAGTTTAAAATTGGCTCCATCCCCTCCAACTACACTAGTAAACTACTGTTAATACATGGATGAGTGTAACTCTTATCGTGGTTATTTATCTTCACTGTAAATACATTTTCTGTTTCTACTTTCGTACTTTTACATTTTCAATTCTGGACTTTTACTTCTAATGGACCATTTTTTACATTACAATGCATGGTGTTACTTCAGTGTAAAAGATCTGACTACTTTGTTGTGTGAGAGTCTAAATTCAGATGGTGGTCATGTGACCAACCCCAAAGTGCAGTTACATCACTGCACTTGTAAAAGTTACTGTATTCTACATTTTCTGATGCATTACCAGCTGGTTACATCAGACAGACTTACTGCTTATCCATTAATATGTTGCAAGTGTAATTATGTCCAGATGCTTGAGGGGATCGCTCACTGAACTTAGTAATTAGTTGTACAGTTAGGTCTACCTGCATCTCTTGTTTCTTATAATTACCAACCATTATTATTGGATCTGCAGAACTCTGACAAACATTGAAGAGCACCTTTAATGATCCTAATTACTGTAGAGAGTATAAAATGTCTCAATTGGTGATCCACATAAGAACCTCCATTGTAGCTTTGGAAAAGGCATGTATATTTAATCTGTTAATCTCATACCTTATCCATTGTGTGACTGAGTTGATTATCAGGAGTGTTTACCTACAATGAGTGTGTCATGTTTGCAGGACAGAGATGCTGCCGGCGCCACGGCTCTTCACCTCGCCGCTCGGTTCGGGTGTGTTGAGGTCATTAAGTGGCTGCTTTCTGTTGGGGGAGTGGCTGGTGTGGAGACAAACTGTGGAGCTGTACCTGCTCACTATGCTGCTGCCAACGGAGACCTCACCTCCTTAAAACTACTCATTCAGGAGGCACCACGGTGAGTTCACAACCTCTGTTTCCCTGGTGCCTCCATGATGCTTCAACCATGCTGCAGTAGCACTGACGGCCAGTCCGTTGGTCGGTCCAGGGATATTTTAGCACCTAACAAAGAGATTGCAATAAAATGTAGGTACAGATATACATGGTTCCACGACAATAAATCTTACAGTTCTTCTCATAGCGCCACCATTAATTTGATATTTTGTTGTTTACAGCAAAATATCTTTACAGCTATTAGATGGATTGTCATCAAAGTTTAAGAAATATTCACAACTTCGCAAGACAGTTATTTCCAGCTACTGTTGTGAACTTTTGTGATCCTCTGACCTTTCTTCTAGTGCCATCATCTGGTCAGGTATTTGTTTTGTTCAATACTTTGGTTTTTGACCAAACTCACAACATTCTCATCAGCCACAGGTGCACCACAGATTCCATCCATCCATCCATCCATCCATCCATTATCTATACACCGTTTAATCCTCACAAGGGTTGCGGGGGGCTGGAGTCTATCCCAGCTGACTCAGGGTGAAGGCAGGGGACACCCTGGACAGGTCGCCAGTCTATCACAGGGCTACACTTAGAGACAGACAACCAAGCACACTCACATTCACACCTACGGACAATTTAGAATCACCAACTGACCTCAACATGTTTTTGGACTGTGTGGGAGGAAGCTGGAGAACCCGGAGAGAACCCATGCTGCACAGGGAGAACATGCAAACTCCACGCAGAAAGATTCCGGTGGGGGGGGGGGGGGGATTATGTTTATTGTGCTGATGTTAAAAATAGTGTGTAATAGTGTGGCACTGAGTAACCTTAAACCAGATGTTGAAGAAGCAGATCTGCAGGCAATTTTCTGTTGGAAAATGGTGCTTTAAAATCCCTCTTTATCCATTGATTAAACCCCTAATAACTCATCTTGGTGTTTTAAAGTTACACATTTAGAAGGGGTTTTTTTTGTTGTTTTTTCCCCATAAAAAAAATCTCCTCCTGCCTTAAAATGTTTTAGATGTAACTCTACGCTGTATGTGAGGATCTGTGAAGTCCCTCCCTCTTTCTTTGCTCACCCCTCGAGCACAACAGCTCACCCGTGACTCTCCTCAAACACTGTAAAAGTACTCTACACTACACAATAGCAAGTTGTATTATTGGAGTAATTCAAACATGTATGTTCAAACCAGAAACCAACTGTGAAAAGAATAATGTGACAACAACCAGCTGCCACCTACACATCTACTGTTCTCTTACTTTATCAGGCTCGTGTGACTGCAAACTGAGTTTTATTACACAAACACATATTTCATTACATTTGCAGATATTTTGAAATGAAGTGCAATGAAACAAAAAAGAAATCATGGTATTAGGTTACAGTCATCAAAAGGAAGACCTAAGTAATGTGAAAAGCAACACCCCGTTGCCCCTCCACTCTCCCCAATGAATCCCAGCTCCCTACCATTTCCTAAACCTGAGACTGTGGCGCTTACTAAGAAACAGATAAAGCTATGTGGCTCTTCCTGCTTCATCTCCTTGTTACTGGAGAGTTTGACTGTAATTTGCATTGTGCATGGCGGCTTCAGACCTCACATGTAACCATCAGTAACCTGTGAATAATACATGCAGAGCGGCTGTCGATCACATATCAGCTCTGCGACTGTTCAGCTACAGTAGGTACGTCAATGTAAATGCAGCCCCGGATTGTTGGACCCAAATCATAAACAGAAATAGATAATAAATAAAGTATGAAATATCACCTGCAACTTTAGCTGTTTGATACAGGATGGATTTCAACTTATGTATCCCTTTTTAGATGGGTTATTAGTGGATCATTCCCAGAGACTGACGTCTACAGAGAGGTACATTTCAGTTTGGTATGCGTCTATAGATGTGTTGCAGTTATTGTTTTCAGAATGTAGTCTTTTTAAAAAATAAATGTGCTTAATGTAAAAAAAAAGTATCTGCCATCATTTATTTGCTTTTTGTATTCCTCTCTAATTGCTGGAGGGTGGGGAGACACACCTTATACATTAATAGACTGCACTTTTCTCAGTTCATCTATTTATCATTTGATCTGTAGAATGTTAGAAAACTGTGAAAAATAAGTATATGTTACCACAAGCTGAGCTGCAACAATTAAAAGACAGTCTGTTGTCTTATAGGACAGATGAGAAAAGAATCAGATCTTCATATTTACAACACTGGAAATTAAAAGTCGTTTACATTTTTCTTCAAGAATTACTATTATCAAATTATCAAACTTGTTGTCTATGAATCAGATCAATTCAAATCAAGCTTATTTATATGCTTTTTTTAAAAAAACAATCTACATTCACCAGCTTGCTATATATGTTAAAAAAGCCAACAAAATATGTGGGGGCAAAAAAAAAAACCCAAAAAACATGTGCAAAAATTATTTGTTGTTGCACTTATTGAAATATATATATATGGTATTTAACAAAAGAATCATCTACATATCATATTGGTGCAAGTTTCAGGCAGAATTATGGCATTAGGCCCAATACTGACGGCAGGTTTTTAAGCATTTTAATGGCTGATACTAATAACTGAACCTCATTGCTGCTGTGTGTTTGAACATAGGTGTGTGAACCACCAGACAGGTATCGGTGCGACCCCACTCTACCTGGCCTGCCAGGAAGGACACCTGCATGTCGCCGAGTACCTTGTGAAGGACTGCGAGGCTGACGTCCACCTGAGGGCCCATGATGGCATGACGTGCCTGCATGCTGCTGCTCACATGGGCCACCAGGCTGTGGTGGTATGGCTGGTCAGTAGAGACGTGTCTGTGTCATTACTATAAAAGAGTTTCCTACAAGTGTTGTTTTCCTTGATCTTTATTTCATGAACTCCTAACAGGTGACCTGCACTGATGTGAGCGTGTCCTGCCAGGACAGAGAGGGAGCTACTGCTCTGCATTTTGCTGCCAGCAGAGGGCACTATTGCATCTTGAAGAAGCTGCTTCACATGGGTTCAAAGGTCATCAAGGACTACTGGGGAGGAACCCCACTTCATGATGCTGCAGAGAATGGAGAGCTGGAGGTAACTTTTCCTTCCTGTTGTTTTCCTGTGAACATCTTGTCATTGTTTATGTCTTGTATGTTGTCTAAATAAACTTAATTGCATTCATAAAACACAATTTTGCACATATTGTTGTTTCCTGGTCCACTTATATCATCCCGTTTGATCTCTTAGTGCTGTGAAATCCTGTTGGCCAATCAAGCAAACCCTTCAGATCAAGACATTGATGGCTTCGCAGCGGCAGACTTGGCAGAGTACAACGGACACTATGAATGTGCCAGATATCTCCGTGCCATGGAGAAAAACGTAAGCTCTCTCCCTCACCTCCACTGTCTTTTGTTTTGCACATTTTCCTGCTTCGCGTCCTCTCTTCGTGTCACTGCCCAGCTGTTTGCCTTGGCATGAGAATCAAAGCTCCAACGGGTGAGCACGGTCAAACATCTGGAAGATCTTGGAACCTCGGTGAATCATTTTCTTAATTTGTTACATGTATTTCATTCAGGTCAAGCCTGTCATTCTCCTGAGCTCTTCTCCTCCACTCAGCCTGATTGCTCTCAGTTTAAAAGGTCTAAGAAAGTGTAGGATGAAGGCTTTTGTGTTTAATAAGGCATTACAGGCGACGGTGGCGTGAGTGCCGGAGGAGATTGTTTGTCCTCAGTTTGCCACGGAGGACTCCCTGAGATTAGCTCTTTTGTTTTGTGTGAAAAGTGTGGCACTCCTTAATGTGACTGCTAAATATGTTAGGGTTAACGCCTTGTTTGTGCTGGTATCTAATCAGGGGTCAATGAGGTTAAATTAATAATGTCAGTTTTTATTGTGCAACCTGCTGCAGTTTTATTTGTTTTTCTTTCATAATAATTGGGTATAGAGGCTTACAGTTAATACTCATGGTGAAATTTGAGCTTGCAGGGTTGATTTTAAATAGGAAACAGAGAATCGGGGTAATTGAAAGAGCCTATGGGAGCGCTCTGTCAGCAGACGTGTTAAACCTTAAAGCCTGTTGTTGTTGTCCTCCATCACACTTCACTATAGCGCAGCGTACACAGCAATGTACAGAGTAACCAAAGCTGTCGGCCAATAGAAGCCATGAATAAGTCAGCAGAGGAGAGTAGCACTCATACATCGAAGAGGACGATGATAGGGAAGCAGCGAGGCGTGGCTGCCGAGCTCCCCTTCAGAAATAATCCTCCCATCAACAATGGCGAGCTAATTAGCGCAGGGGCCGCTGCGGCGTCGGACGCAGCCGGAGCCGCCGCCAGCTAAGGGCCTATCAGTTACCCCTCTCCAGCGGCTCAGGTGGAGGGCCCAGGGGCTGAGCCCGTTATGGGATCCACAAGCTTAAGTTTCAGCGTTTTCACCATTCTGATGCCTGGAACTAGCAATTCTATCCCTCTGTGGACCTGGAGAGCAGGATGTCATGGGCTTCAAACACACGTTTAATTGTGTGTCATGTTTTTTTTTTTTTTCCAGAGACGTGGAAGTGCTATGATTGTCACCTCTGTATGCTGTGTAAAGTTGGTAGCAGACAGAATAGTGTATCATGTTTCTTGGCAGTGTATGACCTGGATACACAAACTGAGGCTTGTTATGAACAAAGAGGTGATCAGATAGAGGGAGTGAAATAACAGCGAATTGACTCAAATCTTCATAATATTTGGAGAACAGCCTATGTGATGCTTTGAAATGCACTGTGCCAGAGATGAGCTGTACAAGTAGACATGGCTTAATTACATTTCTGGTGGTGTTTCACGTTTGTAAAGTGCTGCGTAGATCACGGGTTTCATCGGTTCTAAAGTGTCAGTCAGATAATCTCATTTCCGAGGAGTGACCTGAATGGATTGGGACATTGACCGGAGAGAGCTGCGTATTTGGCCTCTCCGCATGTTTGGATCGCTCGCAACGAGGTCAGACTCGTTCAGTGCTGTCAACCACTCTTCCCTCATCTCGCATCTCAGGAGCTGCAATCAAATAAACAGTGTGTGGCGTGAGGTTTACTTCTCACACATTTCAAACACACTCACAGCGATCAGGCCAAAGATACTGTGAATTTAGGTATTTTTAGAATACTAGAACAGCGAAAACATATTGTTTCCTTTTGTCACTGTGTTTTTCATGGAAATGTCTTAATATCCAGATGGTTTTTGCTATGAGAAACAAACCACATGCTGTAATACCTTTTTCTCACTAAAAAATTTCTCACTAAAAGGAATCTACTGAATTTATTGTGTTCTTAATGTTATCATAAATAAAATTTTCTAAATTTATGATTCTTATTAAACTCGTCATCTTTTCTCAGATCAGGACAGTGGATCTGTATGAATTACAAAGTGTGGCTGCACTGCTGTTGCATATTTATGACAGACTGGGAGATCTTTTACAGCACCATGAAATCTATATAATGGACTCATATACTGCGTGATGCCTCTTACATATTCATCTGGGAAAGATGCCAAGGTTTTCAAATCTATTAATAGCTTTAGACCTGTTTTTAAGCTAAAATGCCAAAACCTAACTGGTTAAAGCTTATCAGATGTGATACATTTTTTAGTTTTTTAATGACAGTGAACCAAATGTCTTTGGGATTTGTACTGCTGTCAAAAAGAATTTGGGAATTGGAGATGTGCTAAACTGTAAATTCTGTAATTCTCGTTACATTTTGACATTTTTGTTGCTTTTTATTTATAGCAAATTTAGTCCATTTAATAAGGGAATCAAGTGGGTTAAAAGTTTCTCAGTTAGCTAAATTTGTGACCATATGATAATTGAATTTATCCACATTCAGAAATGACAGAGCCCTCCTTATTCACTGAGAAGTCACTCTATTTCTCCCATTTGCCTGAAAAATGTTCCCATTTTTGCCCGTACATACACTCTGTCAGTTTATTATTATTATTATTATTATTATTATTATTATTATTAGGTAAACCTACATGGAACCAATACAACAGCCTGCAACAAATACTACCGTCATGAAGGTTACAGTGTTCAGTTTTTGTTGTCAGAGATTCAGATTTATGGTCATTTTTAAGGATGTAAGATGACATCAACATCAGTATCAACTGATAAACGCTTTAAAATGAAATACTGACATCAGCCCAGTATGAACAGACCGATAACACCTGTCAGGCTAGAAGTTTACAGTTACTTTAATAATGTTAAATAAAAATAAATGCAGCATGTTTTACTTGAAAGTTAAAGTACTTTTCCTTTTTTTGCTCAGTGAATATATACATTTGAAAAACATTATGTTTATATCTGCTCCTACCAGTGGGCCATCAGGACCTCAGAGCATAATATGATAAATCCACTACAGGAGAGACCTGATGTTCTCTGCAATCAGATGGAAAAATGATATGTGTATACCGGTACCAACAATTGGCCATAATGTCTTGGCAAAGATCTAATATTGTGCATTTTGCAGTTTTGGTGACCACTGTTGAAGTGTACTGCATTCTAGAGAGAGATGTCTGTCATTTAGAGCATCTTCCTTGTTATAGAATAAATGGAATGGACATAATACTTGAAGCACCAGTCAGTATAAAGCATCAACAACTGCAGCCTCCAAAATGAGCCTGCAGCTGAATCACTTCTGTGAGACACTTGTTAAAAAGCTGAACATTATAATTTTCATGAGGGTAGGATCTGTTGCAGGACTGTTGCAGTCAATTTTAGCAGCATTCACTCATCACTTTATTTGGTGCATCTGTAAAATTGGATGAAATCCAACAGAAGAGCTCTTCCATTAATTCCACAAATATGAAGCATCTGCATTTTCAGTTTCTGTTGTCTTCAAGGTGACGATTGTACTTTATATTTATCATTAAAGTTGCGCTGGTGTTGTACTGGAGAAAAAAGTGAAAATGCAGAAGCTTTGTAAAAGTAGAATTAAAGGCAGAGCTGTTCTGTTTGACTACATTCAATGACACAGATGTACCCAAGAAAGTGGCTGGTGAATGTAGATGTACACAACTACATGTGCGTGTACTTGTATATATTTTTTAAGATGTCCGTCTCATTTTTGAATCAATTTTTAGTTGCTTTCAGTAGAATTCTACAGAGTTACGAATCACTTCCTTTCAGTTACCTCTTATACAAAATCATCTCTTCATCATAATCGTAACAGTGATAACTAGTTTCAGTTGCAGTCGCTTTGATGAAGCAAATGTAATATTCATGAACAAACTGGCATTAGTCAATGATTTCAGTCATAAAATCCTGGAAAACACGTTCACAGTTTGTCGCGGCTCTTTGTTTGTTGCTGTCAGCTTTTCCACATTAACAGTCAAAGCCGTGTGTTCAGCTTACGGTGTCACATTGTGTTTCCACTGTCACAATTCTGAAACCATATCGAGTACATGAGATGATAAGTGAAAAAATGCTCAGTGAGGGAGCTCTTCCATTTATTCAGTTGTCCTGAGTGGAAAAAAAATCAGCTGTTTTCCAGGTGCTTTGACTAGTCTTCCGCTGATACCTCCCTGCGTGCAACGACATGACCATTGGTTTGTCCATGCATTAGTGACATTACCAGCCATCCTATCCTTTCCTTTAATTATTAACAGCATTCTCCGATCAGAGTTTATTGTTTATTGCCTGGTGGCCCTTGGCCACAGGCAGAGATGCTGATGATGATGGTGTCAAACAAGTGGTCGGTGATCCTAAGATAGCGTCACATCCCCACGAAGGGAGCAGCCGCTCCGGATACCTGCCTGTACGAGTCGGTGCCTCTGGAGCGTCACAGTGCAGTGAAGTCGAGCCGCCGTGTGCTGCTAGAACTGCTCAAGGTCAAGGGTGGTGAGTTTTAACTGGTCTACTGATCACTCTCACTGCTATTATTAGTGCTTTTCAATCTGAATCTGCTTTTGCTTGCTTTTACTCTTTTTTTGGTGTGTGTTTTTCTTTGAGCTGTAGTATGTAACTGGACAGGCTGAGTAATTATTTTTGTGAAATGAAAGGAAACTTTTGTACGTTCTGTTCAAGAGGCCTGAGCTGGCAGATGTTTTGGCAGCATTTTACCTATTTTCTGATCAGCTGTAGCCTCTTACGGTTAGGCATGACTAATGCTTCAGGCTCATGACCTTACTTCATTTTGTCATTGTCCATTAGTACAAATTATACGTTGTTTTCTTTCCTTTTTTATTTTAATCTAGCACTGCTTCTAGATACAGGTTTCTGATCTAGTAGTTGCTACAATGATCCATTGTGAAGTAGACAAATACTTTTATTCATTTATTTAGCTGCAGCAGATGCAGACAAAAAATGCTGTAAATGTTAGAAACAACATTTTGTCTGTCAGTTATTAGCCTCACAAGCATTCACCTCCTTGGAGGAAACCTGAGAGTATATTACCATGTGAGTGGACATGTATTTACACTATAGTGTTCTGTGTATAATGTACACTCGCTGTATACATTCCACATTGCAATTTATCACCATGAACGTGAATATTTCACATGGAAGCAGGTTGTTTTAATGATTGATTCCAGAGCGCAGCATTACAAGACATGTTTCTTAAATACACATGGTGTTCTGAAATACTTAAACTCTCTCATGACTCGACCCACAGGGACCACAGATTACTGGTGCTGCATGTCCGACAATGAGACAAGCACTGAGTAGCTGTTTCTTAACTCTTGGCTCCTAATCTGTAGTGATCAGGGTCTTTGTGGTCTTCGACAGAGGGAGAGTGGATCCAGGCCAAAAACAGGGTTAGGCTATCTGTATCTGCGTGGCAATTGTGATGGGGGTGCTGATGAAAACCAAATGCTCTCTGGCCACTGCGTCTAATTAAACACACACACACGCAAGGTTCATGGTAGCTTTTAGGACATTGAACTGTTACGAGAAAGGGTCACAAAGGAATCAGGCTCTCCCTTCCCCCTTTTCCCAGCCCCGTTGTTGTTTATCTATTTATGGATTGCACAACTTCTGGGAAGTTTATTCCTCCGCCTGAGCAGTGTCACAGCATATTTCGTGTTGCTCGACATCAAAGTGCCGTGTGAGAGGAAATGGCACGGACCACCTCATGGACATAAAGCACAACAGCATGCAGCAGCATATTAGGCCTGCCTTTGATGTTTTGGTTACTAATAATGTCCTTGGAGAGCTGAATTTGATATGCATTCTGCATGGAGTGCATTAGGACAATGCAGGTTCATTAAAGGGAACCTAAATGTTTCCATATATCCTACATCCTCCCTGGAGCGGTGTGAAATGCTGCCACTTATTCCAGCTCGCTTACTATCCCGTGTACTTGTTTTGTTCCTTTGTCTTTCATCGTGCATGTCTTCAGGCTTTAAAATGTTTCACGTGTTAACTTCAGTCTAGACATTTTAACTGTTTGCCTAAAGAATTAACACCCGAATGTTGTTTTTTTGACAGCCTACAAAACACAAAACCAACCCCCTGGCTACATAATATATTTGACTTTTAGACACTTTGTTGCTGAGAAAAGGCCTGTTCCCTGTATCTCATATTAACCTGAGCAAACGAAACAAATTTTTACCATAGTGTGATTGATTATGCTGCCCAGTTCCACTCTGTTATTTCCTCAAAATGTGTTTCTGGAATCTTTTAAAACCTGCTGTGTTCTACAATGGGCTGTCTGTAACTTTGGGTACAACTAAATACATACTTTTATACTTGTTTACCTCATATACTTGTGTTGAGTGTCTTTGACACAAATTAACAGGAAAATAAAGCCTTTTTTTCTGTACAACACTCAAAAAAAAGTCTGTTATGACAGTGAAATCCTAAAATGGTGTCACAAATATGAAACATGCAGTGCTGAGTGTGCTAAAAAAATATGGAAAAAAATCTGTCCTCTGTGGTTGTTTTGATGCACTTCTGCCAACTGAGTTCAAAGACTACAAAGCAGAGATGAAGCCACAATAACGATACCTGGTCACACAGCTATCGCACAAAAAATAATCACAAGAACAAAAGAAAAATTTGTTTCCATGTTAAGATAAATTTGTCTTTGTGGTGAAAACACACAAAGGTATACAACTTTTTACTCAATAATCCGCATGAGGTCACCTGTAAAGAGACAAACCAGGTTTGACATCTGATGTGTGCTTAAAAAACATGACAAAAGGAATTGTGCTGCGATGTCATCCTGGAAAATGGGAAGTTCCATCCTGTAGCAGTTCAGGAGAAGTGAAGTGCAAAGTGTCTGTAAACACATATGTATATATATATTTGGAATTCCGTTGCCACTGCTAGAGCATATAAGAAAGATTCAAACTTTTTTTCTATACAGATGCACTCTCCTACAAAAGCACCTGAATCATTCTAGAATGATTGTTTTTTCCAAATAGTTACTCAAGTCATCTGATTAAAATTCCTGCACTCTATCATATGTGGCATAAAAGCAAAATGCATCAATGTCAGAGTTGTTTTGTTTGTTTTAACCATATGGTGCTGCCCTACCTTGTATAGTATTAAATGTGAGTGTGTGACTTTTGCAGACATCCTGTGCAGATAAACCCATCGAGGTAATCGCTCCCTTGGAGGAGGAGGTGAAGGTGAAGCCAGCTGTGTTAGTTCAGCGCAGCAGGGAGGATTACTACGGCAGCCTGAGTGGCACATGCATGGACAGTCACAGCAGTAGCATACACATGGATAGTTTAAAGGTAAAGTTTGGGTTTGTAGGAGGTTTTCCAATCATTTCACAGTTGTTTTTTTTAAGCTTAAAGCAGCCTAGCCGTGCCCTCTTTGTGTCTAAATCAGCAACCAGAGAGTGAAGAGTCCCCGCAGGCCAGATACCCTCAGGCCCCTCCTGCACCCTCTGCTTCGTCGTCCCCTGCTCAGCCTCAGAAGACGGCTGTCAACAGAATAGAGCAGGTTCAGATCGCAACATCTGGTGAGAGAATTTCTGTATCACACAGTTTCTGTACGGTTACTTTATTTACTGTTTACTCTAACTCATTGCTCAAAGTTTAAAAAAGTCAGCGTTCATTAATCTGCATTATGATTTGTATCACAGTTATTAAAGGTTTCAATCAACCCAAGGCCGATGGGAGTGAGAAAACTGTCTCTGCTGATAAGATAGCGTTGCCTGATGCAAACCTCCTGGCTGAAAGAAAACTTCTTGGCGACATGAAGTCCATTAAATCTTTGAAACAGTCTGGAATATCAGGAGTCTTTACTGGACAAGCAGTAAGTATGCTTAGTTTTTGTTATCTCATACATCCTGCCTTTGTAGGAGCTTCCTTTCTTTAGATAAAACACTGATAATACTACCGTCCCATGTTTTGTGTAGAACAAGATGGTGGTCCTGCCCACTGAGGAGGCCAACCTGTCAGACATTGACTATCTGGTGCCCACCCATGACGAGAGGGGCCGGCCCATAGCTGAGTGGAAGAGGCAGGTCATGGTGAGGCAGCTGCAAGCCAGACTGCTGGATGAGGAGGATCAGAGGAGGAAGGTAATGTCATTCTAAAGATTCAACTGGGTTGCATCAGTAAATAAATCCTACAAATCTGTTGTGATGATGTGCAGCACAGGTTTGTGAATCGAGGCAAGAATTCGGTCATCCTGCAAAGTGCAATACATCTCATTAACAGTTTTTTGCTGCAATATCAAAGTCAAAGAGACATTCAGTATCAGTCTGTGTAGTCCACAAGGCACTATATGTGCTGGATTGAATAAAGAGATTGTGGGGAATCGGAGGCTGATGTGACTAATACTTACAGACATACAGGAAAGATTTAAAGGAAAACCTGCTGGCTTTCAAGTACACATCAAAAAGTAATGCTTAATTTTGTAGATTTTGTATTTTCCAGATAAGGTCCTGGAATATTTCCCTAAAATATGGTACAAATGTGCCTGTATTTAGCTATAAATTACAATGATATTTCCAAGAATCTATTTTGCAATAAGATATGCTGATAAAGGGATGCTACAGTTATTAAGTATCTGCTTGTTATATTTCAGTTTTGTGATGTAAGTATGTGCAAAATAGTCACTAAATTGTTTGGTAATCATTCAACATCTATGCTGCACTTTGGTTGATTTATCTGCAGCTTTTAGCTGCAATTTTAAATTGCTTAGTTTTGTGTTTCAAACTGAATCTGAAACTGAACTGAATATTTTTTATGCAAATCAGAAAATAATCAAAACACTTAAAACATTTAAAAACACAAAAAGTTATCACATGCAGGATTAAGAAGAAATATTTTATATTATTTCTCTATTTCGTCTTTTATACAAAAGCATTTCAAACAAAGGATTTAGCGTAATTTGCTTGAGTGGTATCTTTTCATTAAAGCACCATTGAGATGACACTTAACTGGATTTCACTAAATCATTTGAGGCTTCTCCAACAAAATCACCAGTGTTTACCTTTTAGAAATATGGCTGCACCTCAAGTGTTTAGCTGAATATTGCTCTCCCGGTAGAGCGATAATGAGACAATGACAAACATGGAATCAGAACTGAGTGAAAGTACCAGAAGTCAGATTGTTTTTCTGAGCAAAGAGGGACTTTCTCAGTATCAAATCATGGCTGGACTGAAGGTTTATAGAAGGCAGTGCATGGAGGTCTTGTTTTACCCAAAAAAGCAGCCTGCAGATTGACTTCAGAGTCCTCACAGACTCCCCAAACTGAGCCAAAAGTGAGCACACATTCAGCGGATCAATACGTTAAGCTTTGCATACAGATAGAAAAGCAGCTTCATCACAGACACAGAATTTACTCAATAAGTATTCAAGACTTCAATCAGCAAGAGTTCTGTTGAAGAAAAGCTGTCTTATGTCTTGGAGGACAAGTAGTGTCTCTAAACCACTTCTTAGGAGGGGAAAGGAGGATTGGGTAAAACAGATTAATGTATGTACGGAAACCAACAGGAGGGAAAAGGATGCCATAGTGGATCAAACACACAGAGACACATGCTGCTCCATTCTTCAGAGACTTGCTCCATCCTCTCATTTGCATCTTTGTGTAGAAAGATTCACACGACAGCAGAACAATGAGCCCAAACACACTTCAAAGCTTTGACAAGAAGACCAAAGAAGACTGAGAAGTGCTGACTGGCTTTACTCCAAAGGCACCTGACCTCAACCTGCTAAGCATTTATGGACTAACGGGTTTTCAAGATTTGTACAAACTAGTGGAGTCCATGCAGCTGCTGCTGTCATTAAAGCCAAAGGGGGACAATCAAATACGAAGACATTCTGACTTCATATACATTCAGCTTTTCTCTCAAATTGTTATGTGTACCTTGACCAGTGGTCTCATACTTGAGGTGTGTTTACAGGCATATTTCTACCTATTCACAAATTCCACTAATATTCATTTCTCTCATCGACAGTGATGTCAGTTTTCCACTATTTTCCTCTTACCTAAAACTGAATTTCCTATTTTTCTCCTAAAAGCTTGCATTGAACTAGCAGCTACTTGTAGCAGCTAACACTTTATCCATTTCTCTGTCATAATTGACACCAATCAGTGTAGGCCTTTCCTATGTTTTGGAAATACCAGCTATTTATTTTAATGGTTTTTAATTGTCACAAATGTTTCCAGGAAATTCGCTGGAATTGATGGGGCACGTGAAATTGTACGTGAAGTGAATTGACAGAGAAATAAAACTATTTTGGTAACTTGTGAATTGTTTTGCATAATCGATCAAAACATTTTTCTGGTTTGTGAGCCTAAATAACTTTGGATTTTGGACTGGTTGGGAAAAACAAGCAATCTAAATATATAGAAATATGTACTTTTGGCCTACTTTGGCCTGCCAGAATGCAGGAAGTGTTTTGATACTCAAAATGTCCTCAGACAGGACCCCCAGACCCCCACGTATTGTGTTCCACCCCAGTGTTCAACCACAATCTACACCCATGCTTTTGGGTGTAGAAATTTGTCACGGAGGATTTTTTTTCCCCATTTTCTCACTTTAGACATGTTATACTTGACAGACTAATTGATAAAGAAAAAAATTGTCACAGTAATTGCAGCCCTAGAAAGTCAGTTATATGTTGTAAAGCCTGCTTTAGATTAAAACCGCTCCTAAAAAAAAGCTATTGAGCCTAACCAGGCCATAATGAGAAAAGCAAAAATTGTGCTGTGACTTTGTAACGCTTTTCTGAATCTGGATTACTCAAAATTTGAAAAACACTTGGAAATACAGTCACCATTTACCTTTAATTGCTCGTAACAAATCACTGAACACATGAGCGAGTCAAGTCATATTTCTGAGGTTTGGATGAGATCTAAGTTGCAGTTTTACTGTATCATAACTCTTTTTCTCACACGCCAAACCCATTTGAAATGCTAAAACGACTTTAAAATGACTTCTGCATGTTTATCTGCCATTGTTTGCCTCTTTTTTTTCCCTTTTTTTTTTTTTTTTTTTTTTACAGGAAAACAGGAACAGATATGCCAAAGTGAGCTGGAGGTACTCCCAAGCCCACAATGCCATCCTGGGGCCCTCTGGTGAGCTGCTGACTGAGGATGATCTCATCTATCTGGAGCAGCAGATTGCCAACGTCTCCATGCAGAGGAACTGTGAAGGCTACGAGCTGGAGCTAGCTCGTCTGGCCGAGGAGCTCAGACACATCCTGCCAGCCCCCATCGTCAACATCACCGTCAACACCCAGTTCAGAAACTTCACGAGTCAAGTTCCCCTACCTGTGTGGTGTGGCCGAATCTCAGGCATCGTAAAAAGCATGTCCTTGCTCATGACCAACCTGACCGACCAGCCCTACTGCAAGATGCCCAACACCGACCTGATCACCGTGTTTTCTCAGACGCCACACAGACAGAACTCCACCAGGGGACGCAGGGAGAGGATAGAGGATGAAATCCACCAGTTTGGAGTGTCTGTGAGGACTCTGAAGTCAAATTTTGAGACTCAGAACTCGTCTTTGTCTGATGAGCCGGTGGAGGATGTCCTGTTAAGTTCTTCCACACAGCTTGAGGCCCCAAACTCAGATAGGCAGTCTAAAGTGTTGACTCCAGCCCTAGAAACAGACCAGAACAGTGACTCTGGCATCGACTATGATGAAAATGTTGCAGATGTTCTGGAGACCACCAGTCTCAGAAAGGAGCGTATCGTTGTTCTGTTCTTGGGCCACTGGAAGAAATCTGCCTACACTGTAACACTGAAGAGCAAAGATGCAGCAGAGAGGAAGATGAGCGGCGGAAATTCAGATATGGGTGACAAATCAGACTCTGGGGGCAACTTGGAGAATGCCCAGTCAAAGATGATGAACAGCTCCCTGGGACATTTCTTTAAGCAGAGGAGTGCTGTCAACAAGATGCTGGGAAACTGGAGGAACATGATCTCCAGTGTTCCTTCCAGACAGATACGCAGGTAGGAATCTGCTCTTAGTAGGTGGTCAACTTCACCAGCAGGTGGTAAATCCTATTTTTCTAATGTATTTTTACTGTGCCCTCATTGAAAAAAGTAAAAACTTTGAAATACATTTCCTAAACTTGGGATTATCTCACTTTGATTAGAATGAAAGCTGTGTTCCATGCTAGCCATGCCAGCAGTGCTTTGACAAAGTGGTGGAACTAGACAGTGTCTGAATTTTTTTTCAGCTAATTCCTGCAGACTAAATAGTTGCTTAATGGCATTTTTTGCTAATGCAGGCAAGAACTTATATTGTATAGTCAAATTTTTTATGTAACCCACAATTGATTAAAAATCTGGAAATGTTGCTAAAGTTAGGCTTTTAAAGTTGTTGATAAAACTCTTCAGATAATTGCAATTTAAACCTCCAAGGATAAGTACACATTAGACTGTAATGTCTAAAGTTTCATGATTCTGCTCAGGATATCCACCTACTTGAGACATCACACTGTACATTCAGCCTTTTGTTCCTTTCTTTTGGCTGCAGGTTCTGGGTCAGTCCTACATTATTCAGCAGTTTGTACTACTTAATTCTAAAGTAATGGGAGCATCTGTAACAGAAAGCAATTTCCCCTAGGGGATCAAAAAAGTATTTCTGATTCTGATTCTGATCTGGTTTAGCAGGGTAGTTTGACTGGAAATGCCAAATATCTGACTTCTGTATTGTGACAATTTGCTGTTATGTTTTGTTTTTTTTTTATTTCATTTATATAATTGTAAGTACTGAATCTTTGGGTTTTGAAGTTTTAGTCAGAAAACAAACATCATTTGACAGATTCATAGATAATAAAAATAGCTGTGTCTTGTACAACCTTGCGGTATCATCCTCAGGCTCCACAAGCAGCAGGCCCTCTACTCTCCAGAGCAGTTCTTGCCTCGGCTGGATGGCGTCCCCGTGGAGTACGACAACCTGACCCTGGATCTCTTCATGCTTGGCTATTTCCACATCCTGGAGCTGGAGCTGCCTGTGGACGAACGCAAAATGAGGCACCTGCTGTGTTTTGAGGTGTTCGACCACGTGGGGAGCTTCCCCTGGGAGATGGTCAGGGACTTCCACAAGGCCGTCATACAGGACATCGAGGCTGGAAACCGCGAGTGGAAGGACGGCTTCGAGGACATTAAAGTAAAGTTCTTTGGAAACACCATGAGCCCGTCTGAAAGCACTGTGGATGTGGTGAAACACAGCCTCCCAGAGGTTAGACGGGTCCCTAAAGTCATTGTGCAGACACCTACACCTGATGAGGGGATGCTCTACAGAGGAACTGACATTTCCAGTTTCAGCAATGAGGAAATTTGCAAATATATCGATCGTAGTTTTGCTTTTTGGAAAGAGAAGGAGGCAGAGATTTTTGATTTTGAGTAGTGGCTTATGTCATTTTTTAAGATATTTTTGTATGCTTTATAGTTGGATGACGTAAGGGCTGGGTATCAAACCTGAGAACCTTGTGAATTGTGAATTGAACTGTTGGTTGTCATAGTTGGCTTACAAAGCTTAGCCAGATTCTTAGTCTTGTTTACTTTTTATTTTGATTTAATTTTGCCTGATTTTAATTATAATTTTGTTAATTTTATACAATTTTCTGTTATTGTGTTTCATTAAACATCACAGAATTGCAGAAGTTTGGACTTTTTTGTTAAGGTTTTAAAAAAATTGGTGTAAAAAAAGCTTGTTTGTAGTAATGGGATATGGAGATATTTTGGCACTGATGTTAAAACTCGGGTATCACACTGGCGATAGCATCAACAAATTTGAAACCATACCCAGCAGCATTACAAAAGAGAGTGCTTAAAGTGTATTTTCCTCAGAGTTAACATCTTTGTTTTGATGCTCCTTTTGTAAGAAAGGATTTTATGTCAAATATTTCCAACACAACCTAGGATCCTTAATCTGGCAGAAAGTGAACCAATTATTTGAAAATAAATGACTGTACAGATCTTGATTATTTCATTATTAGCATATTCTGAAGGGTCATTCCAATGATATCACACCATATTTAGTTAATTACTTTTTTAAAAAAAACACATTAAATCAAGTTTACACACCATAAGCCCTATTAAACAAACAGCAACTAATCATAGCATTACTATTAATTGGTTTATCATTAATTACATTCAGAATTTTTGGTGCTACTTTGTTTATCTCCTTTGTGAGTTTCAGGGCCTGTTTGAGAAAATCCAAAATATGTGCCTGTAACAGCAGCTGTGGGTCCCATACATGTTGTTTGGAATCTGACTTTAGCACAGCGTCACTGTCAGACCTAAAAATAACTACGTGAACGACATGCAGTCCACCCCAATGACTTGGCAGAAGCTTCCAACCATGCTGCTCACTCCATGTTGATCTAAGCAGCCGCGACAATCAACTTGTTTTACTGGAAGGATGAGCCATTATTTCCACTCTGTGCCTCTGTGGTGAGTTTTTTCTTGTTGATTCTTTGGTTAATTTAACAGTATTTGATGACAGGAAATGTAATTTATTGTTGGCCTGAGGAAACATTAGATTTATACCAGTGGAGAGCCAAAAGTGCTTTGTGGTTCTCGTAACAACATACAGCGATGCCACAATTAGAAAGATATGGCATTTTCTTTAATAAGAGTGACTGGTCAGCCTTGGCTTTTACCACTGTTCTCTAAGTCATAAATAACAAACTGTTCACACAGATCACATGTTGTTCTGTATGTTTTTATCGACATGCTGCTTAAAATGTATTTTTCAAGTAAGATTTACTATCAGAGGGGCTTGATTTTTAATGTTTGGAATAGGAGATTAGACTTTATGGTGAAATGATTGCAGATTTTTTTGTGAAAAATACTTGTTTAGAGTTTGTACAAATTTCTAACTAAATTTTTTTGACATATTAAAATTTGATCTGTGATATGATGTTTTAAAGTCAAGGTTAAGGTCAATATTTACTGTGTCACAGATTTAAAGCATGCAATGGAGCATTGTCATGTTAGATACTATTAAAAGCATGGCTGTCAAACATGAAGGGTCAATGGCCAACAGATGGATATCATAAATTGCAGCTTGTGCGATTTGCTGCTTGCATTGTTTCAAAATGTGATTTTCATTTGAAATCAATCAGTTGTTCAACCCTGGTTTAGATAAGTTTTAATAATTATTCCTTTGTATTTATACATTTATTTTATACTTTTAGGTAAGTGCTGAAGTTGTTGACCGTCCTTCCTCAAAGAAGATTCAACCCATATTTTTAACTGAAGTTCATCATGGTGCGCAATGTGGATGATCTGGACTTCTGCCTGTCCTCCCATCCTCAGAGCATCCTGGAGGGTTTGCGTTCACTCTGCTCTCACCCCAAACTTGTTGATGTAACACTAAGCGCCGGCGGTCGAGATTTCCCCTGTCACCGCGGCGTGCTGGCCCTCTGCAGCATGTACTTCCGTTGCATGTTCTCAGGGGACTTTGTGGAGAGCATAGCTGCACGAGTGGAGCTTCACGACGTCGACCCCGATATACTCAGCTGCTTGCTCGACTTCGCCTACACAGGAAAACTGACCATCAACCAGAGCAATGTGGAGGGGCTGATCTGCACCTCCAGCCAGCTGCAGTTTCAGACAGTGCGAACCGTGTGCAGCCGATACCTCCAGCACCAGATTGACGCCACCAACTGCCTGGGAATCCTGGAGTTTGGGGAGCTTCACGGTTGCCCCGAGGTGGTGGCCAAAGCATGGGCCTTCCTCCTAGAGAACTTCGAGGCTGTTCAACAAGGTGAGGAGTTTCTGTTTTTGGGAAAAGACAGACTGGTCGCCTGCCTGTCTGACGAAGGACTACAAATCCGGTCAGAGTGCACTCGTGTGGAGGCCATCCTGAAATGGGTTCGGCACCACAAAGAGTCTCGACTCTGCCACCTTGCTGAGCTCCTCACCTTGTCTCGTCTCTTTCTGCTCAGCCTGGACTACCTGGCTGACACTCTGCTGAAGGACAGTCTGCTTCAGGCCTCTCCCAGCTGCAGGGAGGCTGTGGAAAAAATTCACAAAGAGGTGAGGCAGTTCACATTTCTTTGTGTTTTGTCTTTGTTTGCTTAAATTGAGTAAATTTTCCAAAAACAATCATCACTTTCACTTTTTTAGAAAATGGATTTGGCACCAGAATATCTGGACAGACTCAACTCTCAGAGTCCACAACCAAACCTGCAAGAAGTGCTCTTTGTAATGGGAGGTCGATCTCTGGATGATTCAGATGATGAAGACGATTCAGATGAGGACGAGGACAGAGACCCAAGACTTCAGCGGCTGCTGTCCAGGAACTGTGCCTTCTACAACACAAAGACTAGTAATAAAAATATTATTTCCCCTATCAGAAATTCAAGTTCAGGTTCCATTGTAATCTCCAAATTTGTTGGGAATGTCTGTGTGATTCCTCAAAACAGTTTGGCAGATGTTGCAGATCGTTAAATGCAGCGTTGACAGAAAAATGGCTCTGCAGAAATGTGGTCTGGATGTGACAAAATTGGATCATCATCTCAGTTCCTCAAATAAGCGTTTTATTGTGCAGGCTGGAGGAAGGCATCCATGTTATGTTTTTCACATGGGATGTTAAGGAAAAGATTGTTGCATCCCATTTTAGGATTTCTGGTTTTATGTGGAGGCATGACAGCTCCGGCCAGAAGTTGAAGATCTGCCAGAAAAGTTATATTTCAGGCCAACAAGCAATAACCCGACTGACTTATTTACACTTAAATGGGCCTTGAGGATTTTTGCATATTTGCCGGATTTTTCTCGTATACATTTGTCATTTGAATACTGTATTTGTGAGATAGTTTGCCTCATTGTCTCAGTGACTTTCAACATTAAGTCTCCTTTGCTTTTCTCTACAGAACAGTGGCACGAACTCCCTAATTTCCCCAATGCCAACAAGTGGGGTTACTCCATGGTCTCCTTAAACAACGAAGTGTATGTCACAGGTGAGACACCTGTCTTCACCACTTTTGAACAGAAAAACTTTAAAGGCAAATAGTAAAGAAACAGCTCTGAATGGAGCTCCAGCGATTGTGAGGAATGTAACATAATATCAGAGTTCTGACAAAGTGCTTTTGTCTTTCTGACAGGGGGCTCGCGAGGTTCGAATACCAACACCTGGTCGACCACAGAGACCTGGAAGTACATCACAAGAGAGGGGAGGTGGGTTACTGTGGCACCCATGCTCCGGCCTCGGACTAACCACACGTCAGCAACTCTGAACGGGGAGATTTACGTCATCGGAGGTAAGAAAATAAATATCACTTTTGAATGTGGTGCCCTAACCCTGCAGCGCTGTGGATAAACTCCAAGTGCTCAGCTGCTCTTGAGTTGCTCACCTCTGGTCCTCTGAGGTGATAGTTTTTAGGAAGGTGCATATATTTAATGCAAGCCGCTGCAACTCCTTTTAAATATGAATATTTAACGTTAATGATGACATTATCCAACTTAATTTTTCCCCTTTAGGAACAACGCTGGATCGAGTTGAGGTTGAACACTATGACCCTTACAACGACACCTGGGCCTTGACATGCCCCGCCTTAAAATATGTGACTAACTTCACTGCCACTGCTTGTTACGGGAAGCTCTATGTGATTGGGTCATGTGCAGTGAAGTACAACGCACTGGCAATGCAGTGCTACAACCCTGTCATTGGTAAGGATGCTGCAGCACCAAATCAATGCTGTCAGATAGAAACTCTAAAATTCCGTCAACTCCTTTTTAAAAATCCGAAATGGCAAACAGATTCACAGAATTAAATACAACAAAAATACAACTGTTTGTGAAATTTACACAATATTTCCATAATGCCTGCTGCCCTATTGTTGGATTCATTAGCAGTTCCCTTTCCAGTGAGATACTTTTGAAAAATGCCAGTTTAGCTCTGTCAAGCTCTTACACAATTCTTTGTTCCTTCTGTGCTCTTTAATATGGGGTTAACTGGTGTGTTTTTTCAGGGCTGATTGTTAGTCGTGTTTAGTAACTACACACATGGACAAAATTGTTGGTACCCCTCGGTTAATGAAAGAAAAACCCACAATGGTCACAGAAATAACGAATCTGACAAAAGCAATAATAAATAAAAATTCTATGAAAATTAACCAGTGAAAATCAGACATTGCTTTTGAACTGTGGTTTGACAGAATTATTTAAAAAATAAACTCATGAAACAGGCCTGGACAAAAATGATGGTATCCCTAGAAATAATGTGACCATAGGGACATGTTCAATCAAGGTGTGTCCTCTAATTAGACTTGTAGACATCACAGGTGTCTACAAACTTGTAATCAGTCAGTCGGCCTATTTATAGGGTTACAAGTGGTCACTGTGCTGTTTGGTAACATGGTGTGTACCACACTTTTTAAAAAATAATTCTGTTAAACCACAGTTCAAAAGCAATATCTGATTTTCATTGGTTAATTTTCATAGAATTTTTATTTATTATTACTTTTGTCAGATTCAAGTTATTTCTGTGACCATTGTGGGTTTTTCTTTCATTATCCGAGGGGCACCAACAATTTTGTCCACGTGTGTATATTAGGATATAGAGGGCCACAAATTGACACTTCAGACTGACTAGTGTCAGAATTTAGGATAACTTAAAACTTTGTTTGACAGGCATTAAGTGGGGGCATCAAAACACTTAATTTCCTGTATTTTGGTGAATTTTATGCAACAATTTGCTTCTTGTCTGCCATAATATATAGTGGACAAATGCATGTTCTCTCAATATGGAGGAGGATGCATCCCTGTGATTCTCCTTAAAATCTACACTGGTGATATTGAATGTTTACCATTAGTGATGAACTTTTGCGGTTAAAGCGGTTTTGTTTGTTCCACCTCAATTGCAGTTAAAGAATTTTATCATGTCATTCTGTTGAACCATGATAGAGTCACTGGTTTAAGTGCCATTCTTTTTGTTTCCATCCCTTTTCACAGAATCCAACCCAGATATATAATTCAGTATGAATGCTCATGAATATATTTGTTTTTTTTTTTTTTATACGTAGATAACTGGATCAGCATATGTTCACCCTTCATACCTAAGTATTTGTCCTCTCCTCGTTCCGTCTGTGTGGACGGGACTATTTATCTGGTTGCTGACAACACCAAGAAAGTCTACTCATATGATCCACATGCAAACATGTGGCAGAAGGTGGGCTTAGAAATCACTGCAGACTGCAAGCATATTAACACAATCATCTGCACTAGCTTTATGCACTTTAATTTGACCTTCACCTTTACCCTTTCTTCAGGTCCAGCTTCTTCACATGCTCCACGAGAACGGTGGCCTTGTCTCCTTGGATGGGAAGTTGTTTGTCACTGGAGGTCATTGGAAAGGTATGGAGGGGGACTACGGGGTTGAGGTAGAGGTTTACAACCGAGCATCCAACACTTGGGACGTGGAGTGCTTCCTTCCGAGACTTTGGTTCTACAGTGGTGTCTGCACCATCTTCCTCGATCCATCCCACTGGCCTGAGGTTTTTCATACAGAGCAAACATAGCAGCCTTGTGTCCCATTAAGACTAAACTCAAGATCAAAGAGTTCAAGGAGACATGTATCTATGATAGAATGCAAATGCAATGTTTATCCCGGGATGTCATTGTGTCCTAGAATAGTGTGTTACATGATCCTCAGGTATTCTTGGATGTTTTTTTTAGGGCTGTGCTTGGCTGCTTATTTATACTTTGTATCATGTGTTTGAGATTGGAATTCCTTTTGTGCTATTGTATGGGACGTGTGAATCATTAAATCTTTGTAGAAATAGTTTATGTGGTTATTGTTAATGTTATTATTAGTAGTTATTGTTATTGTTGTATTGGTTGAAAATGCTTCAATTACGAATAAAGCAGTCAACTGATGTAAATCCTTCCTGAGAAAGCACTGTTTAGTTCTATTGTATTGATCATTAACCCATCGGAATCCAGCAGCTTGGCTCGGGGCGTCTGCTCTGCCATGGCAACGCCCAAGCCAGCATTCTGTTTCCGTGGCAACGGGCCGGAAGCGCGTAGTCACCATAGCAACATTGACTGAGATCGTATCGGGGCTACATGGCTGCTGTCGCTCCTAAAGTTTTTTCCCTTCAAACTTCTGTCAGTGATTTATTTTCTCAACTCTTAAGCGTTTTCTTTGTGCAGGTAGCAACTGAATTTAATATACTTTATGTTTTTACTTCGTGTCGTTACATGTTTTTGCTTTGTTTGACTCAACCTTTAACCGCTTTCTGTTTATTAGCATATAGCAAACTAAACGCTAGCTAACGTTGGCAGTGTTCTGTCTCGTAGCTGTTGGAGGTTTAATACTAGGGCAAAACATTTTATTGTTACAGCTAGGACAGTTTTGCAATGAGCTCTCAACGGGAGGAAGGTGGTCGCTCACCTGGACTGGAGGCTGTGATTCAGGTTGGTAACACAACTGTTTTATACTGTTGTAACATAGCAGAAACAGCACAGGCGGAAATGTACAAAAAATGGCCGAATTCTACACTAATTATAAAAGTGTCTGTGAATTTTTTCCTATTAGAAAGTCAAGTAAAGTCACTGTTATGCTATTATACTGTTTTATACTGTATTTTATTGTAAACAAGAGAAGTGAGTGCACATCAAACGTATGGTTCAATACAATCTGCATTCAACACTGTAGCTGCATTAGTCTAAGTTAAAAAAATAACAACAGAGAATTTGTTCTTGTGCAAAATGAAAAACTATTGACATACACACTAATGTGTGCAAAATTAGTATTTCCTCACGGAAGAGTTTGTGCAATATCAGAATTTCTATATATGAAAGAATTTGTGTAGTACAGTGATACTCATGTCAAAAGTGCCCAGCATATGTCTTGCTTAATTTTTTTTGACTGATGTTCTGAATTTTTGCACTATCCCCTTTGCTGCTGTGACACTGTAGTTTTCCTCGCCGTGGGATTACTAAAGTTTTATCTCATCTTTTCTTTGGATTTACAAAATTGGAACTACTGGCTCCACAGTAGGAACTCAATGCAACAAAATTTTGTTCATTACCACCATTTAAATCTGAGTATTGTCTAAACCACAATGTTTGCCACAGTTTTCACTTTTTTTCCTTTTTAGAAACTCTGGTGTGTTTTTGGCACCGTGTTTTAGATTGTTGTCATGCTGGAATATTTCTATTAAGCCAAGCATCTGCAGAATGGAAGTCATCTTGCCAGCCAGTATTTTGGTACTGCCACAGGCATTCATGATACCATCTTTAAATGTCATTTCACCAACACCTTTTGCTCTCATGTAGCTCTGTATCATGACAGTCCTACCTCCATGTTTCACTCTCAGGATTATGCATTCACTGTGCTGGACTCTGTCTAAATCAAACAAATTTAGCTTGGTTTCATCCGACCACAGTGTGCCCAATTTTCAGGAGACTTCTTTTTATACACTTTAAAAAATGTGTCATCTTGTAGATTTGTGCCAAAGAACACCAAGTTTTTTTTTTTTTCTCTAGGATGCTGTCTATAGAGGTTAACATTATACAATGTCCCTCACACTGTCTGAGCTATCACTGAAACTCTGATAGGCCTGGGCCAAATATGACTTGCCTGTCTGTTTTACAGAGCTAGATTGTGCAGGTAGCACACTGTCAGTGGTGTCATTTTAGGTGGATGATCACTGCAGCTGTGATTAGTGGTACTATGGCTCATTCCATACCTCCTGAATACTGCGGTATATGTGTGCTAGTTGTTCATCAATCGACCTGTATCTGTCATTCCATCTTTGTGATGTCACACAATCAGATTTTTCAATTCCTGTAGCAATTCTTTTCCATGTGGAGCCATGATGCAGGCATGCAGATACACATCCCATTGGTCCAAAAATGCCAAAGATCTGGAGTTAACAGGCCTTTTTGTGGTGCCACTAAATCCTGCACACTAGTCCTTTAAGTCTAAGATTTGAATATTTATTCTTCCATCATAATCTAACCTCAGTGTGTTGGGCCTTTTGTGCTCCGCTTAGTGAGATGTCTGGATGATTGGTGTGATTTTAGAAGTTGGAGGAGTCTCTGCTTCAATCTGATGGCAGCTCAGGAGAGAGAAGTCTGACGCTTCAAGGTGATGGACAAGAATCCGGAGCCACCACTACGCCTGTCTCCACTCGGATCCGCCAGATAATCATGCACAATCTGGCTGAGCCATCCACTGGTAGGAAGGTGTTTTAACTGTAATGCCCACACAAAAAAGCTGAATCCAAATAACTCTGTCTTGGTACATATCAGTTATTAATGTATATCCCATGTGGTAAGATTGACACTTCTGTAAGCGTGTTCTGTTTCCTGATCCAAGGTGAGCGCTCTGAGGTCACAGAGCTGGAGGAGAGCAGGGCCCTGAGGGAGCAGCTGTCTCCCAGCCAGATGGACCGTGACCGGCCGCTAGTCAAACAGACCAGTCTCACAGACAGGGTACGAGTGACACAAGGCAGCAACACATTCTCAGGCCAAGGTCAAGCTGTGGAACATTATTTACATTTTTAGCATTCGTAGTACCCATGCTATTCTAGCTGAATGTTTGTTCTGCAAAGGGAGGGAAAAAACTAAGATGTCAACAAAAGTTAGATAACAGGCTAAATGGAATCCACAGGTGATTTCAACAAGGTAAGTACTGCTGACCCATATCATCTTCTATACTTAATTATTATGTTATTGTCAATATGTGTTACCATTGTGACTCACGCCTCATTGCTTAATATTTCTAACTACTTTTTTGTACAGAAAGCGTTTACTGTTTCCGACACATGCCGTGTTTCCTACCTGACATGTGGGATGTTAAGACAGATGTTAAGGCAGCTTTGACAGGAGTTGGTAAATTTATGCAATTTTGTCTGGAGATGAGATCAAGAGGGTCAGCCACACTAGAGCATTGACTGCAAAAAGCTACATGCATTTGAAATGGAATATGGTTACAGTAAACATCAGTGCAGCACTACTTTTTCCAGCAGGGAAAGCCTTTTGAGGCTGAACAAACAAACAGTGTAGCACGATTGAAACACCTTTGCATGTACTACATTGAAAACCGCAGGGGGAACTGGGCTAAATTTACAAACTCGTGATTAGTTAAGGTACCTTTGCACATGCTCATATTTTATATATTTCTGTTTAATTACATATTAGTGTGCTGCATAAGCATCCATTGTACATGAGTGTGTGTGTGTGTGGGGGGGTGCGCGTCTGGATACATGTGTGTATGTGTTTGTAAGTGTAAATAAGAGAGGGGAGGGTGGTTCATGAAGGGTTTCCTTGTGGTCTGTTCAGGTAGACTCAGACCCCCTGTGCTCACGAGGACCGGCGTCTCCCTTCATTGCCCCCATGGTTGCCCCTCCATGTAGTGGCTGCAGCTTTGGGGGAAAATTGTGAAGGTCACTGGCCTCCTCCCTCGAGACTGTTGAAGAAAAAGCTCATTTTTCACGTTGCACAAAGCAGCCATTTGTGATAACACTGCCCTCATTCTACTGCTTAAATCTAACGAACTCCAACTGCTTGCTTTGCTATTGAAACTTATTTTAAAACCATGGCTATAAATATAACTTAATTAGCTTGGCAGATATATATAGCATATTTATTTTGTTGGTATTTTTAGATGTGTGAAAAGGCACTAAACAGAAAAAATGCATGCAAGTGTTGCTGACTTTTGATGCTCAAACAACAGAGCAGTAATTTGAATCTGAATATTTTATGTGGTGTCTCAGAAGTCAGTAGGTTCATTACAAGACTCCTGTCATGGCTCGTCTGTTCTAGTGAAAGCTCCTGTCTGCTCCTTACTATTTTCTCTGCAGGATTGTTTGGCAGCTTTGCTTTTGTGTAATGCTATTGCAGTGTACTAATCAGTGCCCGAGAGCCAAACATTCTGCCTTGGCGAGGGCAAATGGATAAAGGTAATGTTCAGGCCAGCAGTCTTATGTTGACACAGCTTTCCCCCTCAACATTAACTGCTGAAGTTATGATATAACTGTAATGATATCACTAACATAGGATTTTGATGCTTATATTAGTATTTCTCACTTGCTCTTGATGAAGCAATCAGTACATATTTACCATCAAATGTCAGCGTGAGAGTTGGTCAAAAATTCACTTTGGTCACTGGTTTTTAAAATCAGTGATCTTTTCTCACCTTTTCATTCTCTATGTATTTGTCATTTGAAACCATAACACCTTTATGGCAAATGAATTTTTTTTTGTTTTGTTTTTTAACCTTTTGCAGTTTCAAAAAATCTTGTGAGAAACATTTTAGACCAGCATTTGTCCCAGTTTCCCCAAGCTTAAACTTTCTTTCTTGGGTAATTTATATGGCGTATTGAAATTGAAATTTGTCTTACAAATTTGGACATTGTTCAGAATCTTGCACTGCACAGTGTGTTCTTTTGAGGACAAAGGTGTGACCCCAGTTGGAGTGTATAGTCTCCTGGAGTTAAATCTTCCCATCTGTATTCTGAGTCACAACATCGAAAACACTAACAAGTGAAGTGTAAACCATTGAATACCAGGACCCAAGATAGGTCCTGTGGCAACGTTCCGCCCCAGGAGTAATAAAAGAGCCCGAGAACCAGGTCTCTAAACTCCTCAGATCCCAGCACAGCATCTGTGGGATGTGCCCTAACAAGCCCGATCTGTGTAGGCTCCACCTTGTAACCCACAAAACCCAAAGAATAAGCTGCTGAGCATCCTGGTGCCAGACACCACAGGACACCTCCTGAAGTCCTGTGAACATGTACCGATGGATCAGAGTTGTTTTGGCAGCACGAGGGGAAGCTACACAATATTCATGAAGGGGTTTTAGTATTGTGGCTGATGAGTGTGTACTAATTGCTTAGTTATTTTCCAGCCGATTTAGTGATGCTGGAGTTTTTACTCGTTGCCTGGTAAACTCGCAATGATGAAAAGACTCCAGAAAGCCACTTCTTTCAGGATTGGGCAAATTATTATGCAAACACGTTAATATATAATGGGATAATTATTGAGCATTAGGGTTTCAGAACTAGTGGTGGCAGATTTTTTTTTTTTACGTCTTTGAACAGAGCCAGGGTAGTTGTTTCCAGTCTTTGTCTTAAGCTTACTGAAGCTGAAAATGATTCTCTTGTTACCTGCTGGCAGATGAATCAAATCAAGATTATCCTTTAATGTTGTTTCCCAAATATAACTTCATATTTAGTGTGCACACATCAAGGTGATATTGCATTTTCCATTAAGCTCTAAGTACATCCACAGAATGTCAACAAATATTGCCACAAACTATTCCTTTAAAATTGAGTTTTTCAGCTTGAAACAAGGTGCCATCCTTGATACTAAACATGACAACCAAATTTCTTTAGATTTCTTTCCAAAACATCCACCCTGTGCTGATGTGTCAAAATGTCAACAGAAGTCAATCCACCACAAAATGTGGTGGTTCTAAACCATCCCTAATTCCCAGTTTTCCCCAGCTTTTCTTGACTCTCTTTGAGTTGACAGAAGACTATTAACGCAATACTAGTGAAGTCACACCTGGACTCTGAAAGCCTTCGTCTGTGTCTCTCTTAAGTCATTCGTCGTGATCTCTGGTGACCCCAGAAAATTGCACCTGAACCAGGATAAACCTTGACCCAGTTTGTGCGTTGCACAGCCTCAGGAGGTTGAAGAACATGTTGGGGTGAATTCTGAACCCTCTGTGTTGCTTTTGGAGACCTGCCAGCATGCATTTTCTCATACATAGACATCCATACCCTGCTGCCTGAACACTTAGCGGCTGCCGGCACAATACTGCAGTGTGACAGTTGGATAAAGATAACTCTCGCTGAATGATTTCTGACAACAACTGCCATTTTGCCGGTGCCCTCTGGAATCTTGAATCTCCTGGGTCTCTCCATAAGAACTCTGTCAAACATAGTTGGAGCAGATAAAGTCGGTTGTTAGGGATTGCGTTACTGTCTTCTTTTACCATGCTTGCCCCCCCCCCCCCCCCAGTTTGTTTTTCCTGCTGGCACAAACCCATTCATTTAGGCTGCAGTTTGAATGGAACGCTGCCAAAAAGTCTGACTCTCTCAACTATCAATGAAAATTGTAAAAATTAATTGCCTTCCCTCGAGAAAATATGCTTAAAAGCCCCTCTGAATACTGAATTTGTGATGAAAGTATTCCATTAAACCTTTCAGCATTTGACATTAGGGCTCTCATGTTACCTGACTTTAAAGTCAAACATTAAGCATACTTTTCAGTTCCTTTTCACATGTCAAAAATGTCTAATCAGATGTGAAGTCTAGAACTGATTGAATGGATGTATGTATGTGTAGGTTTTGTATAGTGTTGCCCTCGCCAGGGAGCATTTGTGTGGAGTGCTGCAAGACCAGCCATGTGCTTGTGAGTACACAGAATACATCATTAGTTTGCCATATTTACACAGATCACTTGTATTCCTTGTATGCCACCACAGCAGCTGTCTCCATGACCAGAAAGTTCACTATATGGTAACGTGCTCACAGCAGTTCCTCCTCCTCCTTTCCACTCTCCTGTTTGTTATCCCACATTGTGTAATTACCGTCAGTGATGATACATAAACAGCTTTCACAATCAGCTGGGGCTCTTTCACGGAGTCAGCACTCAGGGGGTAATATGAGGGGAGGAGGAGGGGAACGGGTATGTTGTTCAAGTAGGATAGTAAGTTGTTGGGCAGCTTGGGGGCGATGGACATCCGCTCCAGCTGTGTTTAGGAATCTGACAGATAGTGCACTCCATTAATTCCCTTTATTAAGCCTCTGGGCCCAGGCCAAGCCAGAGAAAACGATTGCAGCTGTAACCCTTCACATGCTGGCTGGACTGCGCACTCACGGCCAGATGTCGCTCTGGGTGAGTCAAAGTTTGAAAGCAAGAGGACTGAGACTGTGCACCAGCTTCTGAATGTACTGAAAAATCTATATTTGAATAGAACGAATCCCCAATGCTGGTGTTGTTTATTAAAAGAGGAGAAAAACAACTTCAGAAATGCATTTCACAAGACCCATTTGACTGGTTAGATAGGGTGGTGGGTTATCAAGATCTCCAAATGTTGTGACAATAGGTCAGTGAGAGAATATTATCATCATAACTTGGTAACTGAATGGATTGGATTTTGATCTACCACATGAGCAGGGGAACAAGTTTTGGCCCAAACACCAAAGCCTTCACAAGGGCCTTGAAAATGATTCTCTTGTTGCTTGTTGGCAGATGAATCAAAGCAAGATTATCCCTTGATGTTGTTTGAAATATTTATCAAAAGAGACAATGCAAGGAGTGGCACAAATCATAAATATCAAGAAATATAAAAAGCTAATTCAAAGCACATTTCAAGAGCCTGAAAAGTCTTACACTTTGGAACCATAAGCAGTGCTCAAGAAACAGATACTTGGGAATGAAAAAAGAAAAAAGACCATAGCAACCATATGGAAGCATAAAACATACCATGACATAAAGGCTGTTTTTGTTGAAATTGCATTTTGAACATTATTGTAGAATGGTAGTAGATGACCTCAAAAAGTTGGGCTATAGTGGAACTGAGCTCAGCTCACTTTAGGGAGCCGTGGAGGCTGCTCAAGGGTGGTTGTGCTCAGAAGCAGATCATAAATAGCAAGTGTGTTTAGCGAGCACACTTCTGGGCCCCCAGTAAGCCCTGTAAGCCCCAGAGTTAGGGCAGATAGAGGACTGGGATTACTTGCTTCTCTCTTTCTCCTTTTAACAGTCACCACTGTGTTGGGTGTGTTGTGAAGAACAACGAGTTCAAGCTCACTTGGAGATGTGGGTGATGAGATTTAATGATGCAAGCAGAGCAAGGGAGTAGATGGTGGTGTAGTGAAGGTGGGGGTCTCCACATCAGACTGTTGTGGCGCCCTCTTGGGAGCTTCCTACATGGAGCATGGCTAATCCAGAGCAGCCCCCGGCCTCCTGCTTTACAGCTGACTGGGGAGAAACCATAAAAAAGCGTCATCTCTGTAGTGTGTGGAGCAGGGGCGAGGCACTGGCAAGAAGCCCACACACTGCAGCTATGTATGAAAAAGCGCAAACAACCCTCCACATCAGGGTAGGGCGGGGACCCTGAGGAGTTGCCAGGGACACCTGGTCATTGAGTGCACAGTAAGGTAGGAAGAGTGCAGTGTACAGCAGAAGTAGTTGTTGATGGAACTGAACTGTAGATTCTCTCTCTGTGAAAGACCGATGATAGTATTTATCACAGTTTGACCATATGGCAAAAATCTCTGAGATTTATGTAGGGTAAAATGTAAAAATCGTAACAAGGTGTCTGTAGGTGAACATGCTGAACAATCTTTAACAGTTCTGGCCTGCCTGCTGTGTTGCAGGGTGAGCAGCCATACAATTCAGAGAGTACAAAAAGATGTCAGAAACTATTAAAGTTATTGTTCTTTTCCATTTCTTTTCCAGGGCAGCTGTGGCTCAGGTGGTAGAGCGGGTTGTCCTCTAATCGCATGGTTGGCGGTTCGATCCCCTGCCCCTCCACAGTCGAAGTGTCCTTGGGCAAGACACTGAACCCGAAGTTGCTCCCAATGGCAGGCTAGCGCCTTGCATGGCAGCTCTGTCGCCATTGGTGTGTGAATGTGTGTGTGAATGGGTGAATGAGAAACATTGTAAAGCGCTTTGAGTGCCGCAAAGGTAGAAAAGCGCTATATAAGTGCAGACCATTTACCATTTTAGAGGTTTTGAGACGACACTGACCTTATGGACAGCTTGCAGTTTGCAGATCTAAAAGCCCAACTATCATTCTGTGTATGTGTTATAGTAATATAAGTAATGGAAATTTGGTGGGGGATATACACTGGTAAAGGTGCCCTTTGGAGTTTTCTTGCAACCAAAATTTTGTTTACATTAAATGTTGCCAAAATGCATTGTTGGGGCATTGGTATGCATCTCTTTCATTCACTCGTTTTCCAGGAATTTGTGAGCCACTTTAGAGCAATTCAACTTTGTGTGTGCTCTAACTGCAAGAGCCAACCCTGTAGAACCCATTTTGGGGCAGGGGTATAAAAGGACCTACTTCTGAGCAGTCATGAAAAAACTGCGGTGTGAAGAGTCAAACTTCACCATCAACAACGTAAAATTTGACATATAGACAAACATAACAAACCTCCATTGTACTATTTCCTTCATGCTTATAGAGCTGAAGTTACATAGGTGGAACTATTGATTGCAGTTGTTTTGCTGCACTTGGAGTTAAAGGTACAGTTGAAACTGTCAGATCCTACACTACAATGAAAACAGAAAGACTTAAAGGGCCGATTACAGTACAGTGTCTATACAGTTTCTGCCCTGAGCTCCTGCAGCAGATAACCACCTATGGAATGTATATTAAGGTGGATGAACCCTTCACAATGTCCCCCACAGGTTTTCTGCAAAGTCGTTTTGAAGCTCGGTATCAAGGCTCTGGCCATTGCCATCTTGGCAGTACCTGATACTTCCTAACTTCCAGCTAATCCAGTAATGAGCAAAGAGGTGGAGCATGCGTAGAGCTCACATGGGCCACACAAATGTCTCTGGGCCATGGACTGTCCTATTACGAAACCCATCTGTCTTTAAAAGTGGCCATGCTCTTAGTTATGCATAACTTTTAGCATTGTTACTATTTAAACGGGGGGAGTTATATAAAAACAAATCTCTACAACCTCTATGTCATGAACAGGGAAAATAGCTACAGAGATAAAAACCATACAAGGCTGCAAATGTTTTTATTTCAGCGGTAATGTGTTATAACCTATGGGTTGATGGAAATTGACAAACTTTTGGAGGAAGCCTCAAGTGGCCATTCGAGGAACTGTAGTTTTTAGCATTGCAGGTTGCTGCATGGTCTCCTTGTGTTGTCACTGAGAACTGTTAACCACTGCAGCAGTGTGAAACCAGTGGCAGGCCTGTGTGTTGTGTATGTGTACATACAAGCAGAGTCTCATCAGTAGCAAATATGTAGAGATAATTGAGTATTTTGTTTTTATGAGTGTCTTTTTATCAAGTTGAATTGATTTGCTTTTGATATATCTTCATGAGTTACAGTGTATTAGTGCTGGATCTCTTTACAAGGCTCCAGATGTAGATTGTGCTCATGTGTTATGGTAAACACCATGTGCTATTGCTATGTATTGAAGGTGTATTTATGAAGTACATGCTTGTTAGTAAGTCAGTGTTATTGCTAAAGCTGTGCCAAAATACTTGAAAAGATGCATAATCACTAATGCTCCACACACAGCTGTTTCCAGGAGTCCCTTTAAACACAGCTGCTGCAGTTCTGTGTGTTTCAAACACTCCGCCCATGTTGTTCCTCCCTTCTCAGTCCCTAAAGCTGTCACCTCAACAACGGGCAGTAAAAGAAGTTTTTGTGCTCTCCAGGTCCTCAGAGAAAAACACCGAATGAACAGAGCCAAGCGCATGATGGCCGTTGGTGTAGTCTGTAGTATAAATTTCTGAAAAGGGCATTTGAAAATGTGTTAATAATGGTGGCAAAGTGGCTGGGTCCAGTGTTGAACAGTGAGACTATTGTCTTGGCTCTCTTGGAGCCTGCTGGAGAGATTAAGCACCCAGAGAAGAGATGAGGTACAGAAGAGAGGAGGGAGGGAGTGGGTCGCAGGGTTGATTTGAAGGGCTTGGATGGTGGTTTGGAGTGTGTTGCAGGGGAGGGGGCTCCCTCGCTCTCGCTCTCTTCCTCTCTTTTTAAATGAGAAGTCGGCAAGGGCAGCTGGAGGCATGCAGTGTGTTGTAGTACTCTAGGGCCATGTGGTTTGTATTAGTGAGGACAGGGTGTCTGGCACCAGGATAGAGAGTGGGTGGTGCAGAGGGAGTGTAGGTTGTATGAGGTTGAGAGGTTACAGGACATTTGGATTTCAGATATGGGACAGAATATGAGAGTCCATAATAAGAAAGACCAGGACATTTGTATTGCTAGTGTTCAATGCATTTGTCAGATACAACCATATGCATAAACATGTATATACAAACATACTGCACTTGGACATTCTATAGCCTGATGTTTATATTGTCACCCCATCTTTAAGTCAAGCCATTTTTTGTTCGGTCTTCATGCTAATGCTGTTACTCTCTAGATTTGTCTATGTTTACGATTATTCTTGTGGAAAACATACTGAAAATGTTCAGTTTTATCAGCATTGATGAAATTCAGCATTCATATCACTGAACCATGTAATAAATAATCACAAATGCCTTATTGCCAAAAAATATTCCTTTAAGCATGAACAGGCTTTTGTAGAATACCTTAAAAATACATGTCGCAAAGCTCCCATGCAGTAACCTTGTTCTCAAACAAATTTAACAAAGGAACCAGTTGAAAATTGCTAACAGTTAACCTGAAATTAAACTTCTCCCTTAGCTCAACTGCTACATTGCCATAAATTCTGTCTTTATAAACTGCAGAGTGGATATATAGTTTAAAGACTGACTCTGATGAAAATCTTTTTTTTATGCCTGGTCATGTTGTGTTGTGTTTTTTTTTTTAAAGCTAGAAGACATGTCATGTGTGAGATAAGTAGTCAGTGCTATGGCTGAACATTTCCTCATTGAAACTGCAGCACACCAATGAGGCTCAAACACACAGATTCAGATTTCCAGGGTTTCATATGTAACAAACCTCAGAAACCTGCTTGTGTTCTGTGTCAGTGTAGTGTAGAGTAGTTTTACACTATTTGAGCAGAGTTGTAGCTGAGCTGGTGTGCTTGAGCTGCCATTAGTATGGAGGGGTGGGTGAAGAGAGATACAGAGTCTGTATAGATCCACACATTTAGAGGAAGCAATGGTGTGGACGTAGGCCATTTTAAGAAAGGAAGGATTTTTTAAAATTTCTATATGTGTAACTTTGATACACAAAGTGGGTAGTGAGATATAATATGATAAGTTTTGTCACCGCAATGGATTGCATTACACTGTACCAAATCTGCACCTAATTAGCGTATAAATCATTGCAAAGTGCATGTATGCTATGTATTGTAATGTGCTCCATACTAAAGTTTATTTTTTGCCACTATGTCTAGCTTGATCAGATGCTGATGTTGCACTCAGCAGTGGACTCAGACCAGGACAGTGTATCACCAGGATCCATGCAACTACAGCACAGAGAGAGGGCCTACAGGCAAAAACTGCAGGTCTACCAGGAAGCCCAGCAGAAACAAGTGCAGCTGGTTCAGAAGTTGCAGACCAAGGTGGATAGAAATGGATCTCACAATTCAGACATTTTTACATGTAAACATTAATGATGGACCTTATGTTTGTTTTCTGCTAGGTTCTTCAGTACAAGAGGAGGTGTGGGGAACTAGAAGAACAGGTGCTGGAGAAGACTTCAGAATCTGAAAAGATAAGATTGTTGGTATGTCTCGATAGCAGCATCACCTTTAAGCATCAGTATTGCATTGATATAAACATACAAGACTTAAGTCTAATCGGCACACCAGAGTCATCTAGAGGCCTGTCAGCTCCTTACACCCAACCAGGATAAAATGGTTTAACTGACTGCCCTGCTAGCGTGTTTAAAAACTCTAATTAAGCTGTTTTTCTTTTTTTTTTTTTAAACTTTAGGTTTTACCAGTCAGGGTGTATGTAAAATCTCTTACCCAACAAAGAAAGTAATACTGTAAAGGGCTGTGTGAATGGATAGAATGATTTACATCTTTAAATGTCTTTTTATACTTCTTCTAAATATCAAGTTTACTGTTCTTGAGGAGTAAAGAAACCAGAAAATATTTGGATTTAAGAAGCGTTACCAATTAATTTAGTAGTTGACAACTAATCAACTACTCATAATAGCTCTACCAACTAGTAAAATAATCAAACATTCCTGAAAGTACAAAATGGGTTGTGTACTCTGTATATAATCAGTACTAACTTGGTCACTCATTACAGTGCAGTAACTGAACAAGACTGAGACATCAAACAATTTTTTATCATCATTATCATTTTCTGTCATGTCTGACTATTGCTGAGTTGGACAAAAGTAATTTTAGCTCGCAAAACCAACGTCATGAACACAATTGTTTTTTTTCCCACTTTTTGGAATTTTTGAGTGCAACAAATAGTGAATGAACTTGAACACTCTGAATTCGGCTGCTCAAACTAGATGGCGGACAGTAAATGCAGTGCCGTAAATACTAAACAGGAATTTCAGTCACACCGGTAAACATTTGTGCTTTTATTTATGTGTACTTAATTCATTCAAATATTATTCTTGGCTGAGTAGTCCCCATAAAGAATTTTTAGTAGTAGATTTAGACTCTAATTGTGTTGCCTCATAAATATCAGGCAGACCTGCTGCTGCTGCCATATACTGTGTTATCAGGATGCCAGCAGAGGTGGTGTGTATGTGTGTGTGTGTGTTCAGCTGCAGGACCACCTGGACTCAGCTGAGCGTCAGCAGCGAGCAGAGCAGGAGCTCAACATGACCATTGAGAATAAGTCTGCTCAGCTGGAGGAGGAGCAGAAGAGGTGAGTGATGGGCACTATGCAGTGCAGGTAGCCAGGTTACCCATCCAAGGACAAAACTGCTGTATTCATAAGTAATGCATATTAGGGAAAAAATGCACAATGTTTAGAGTCCAAAAATAAAAAAAACCTGCATCAGCGGGGAGTTGCTATTTGGATGTAGACCTAGAACAGTAAATTCATGGACAAGCCTGTTTGAAATTTGCTTCTGTTTTTTTTCTCTGTTTCTTGTTCAAAAGCAGAAATCAAGTCGAAATATTTCTGAGAAATATGTGAACTAGAGATGTTCCCAGCAGTTGCCTGATCTTTTCAGTTTTTCCCTGCCCCTGCTGCAGGGAGAAGGTGGAACCTGCCCTTGGCAGATAGCCTCAGCATCCAATTTGTCAGAGAAAATTAGTGGGGCTATGTTGGCTCTGTTCTCAAAAGTATTTTAATAATGCTTCACATTAAGTGTGGGCCAACCTCTGGAGTTGAGACCAGAGTTTAATACCCTGTGATTTATACAATTACAGAGCTTTATTTGAAATACCCATGGTAAAATCTTTGCCAGAAGCTGATCATTTTTACTGCCTAAAAATATCAGTCATTGCAGAATTACCAAGTTCTACCCACTTAAGCACCATTTAATGTAAGTATATTGTAAAGATAAGCCCACAAACATCACTGACATGTTGGCATTACTGATTCCCTCTTTCCCCACATCTCAGTTCCCTTTAAACAAGATATCATCCCGTACATGCAAGCAAGGGTTTGGCTCTGTCTCAGACAGATAACCGAACATAGCAGTGTGGCGTGCCTTACTGTAACAGGGTGTGTGTTGAGTGTGAGGATGATGTAAACATTTTGTAAATGACTCTACAAGCAGATCTGGTGGAAATTAAATCTAAGTTGACACAGACATTATAAAACTGTCACACATGTTCACCCTGTAAGTGCGGTTGGTATGGGTGGATCTGAAGACTGCAGATGTACGGGTGACAAGCTGGCAGTGTGAGGTTTGGGTGATGTGATAGGGTTTATATTAGGGTGCCAGGACAGTTGCTTGTCATTTTGCCATAAGATTTGTTATTTCCAGGTGTGCCAGCCTCAGCCAGGTGAACTCTATGCTGCGGGAACAACTGGACCAAGCAGATATTGTCAATAAGGAGCTGACAGAAAGTTTATGGAAGGCCCATGAAGACGCTGAGTTGTGTGATGCCCATCTGCGCAGAGAGCAAGAGGTGAGAAAAACCACAAAAATGAAGTGCTCGAGTCAGAGAGGCTACAGGAAAAGCTCAAGTTCATCCCTTTCTGCAGAGAGATTGTGCAATTAAACTCCTGTTGAGTTCACATGGGGTAGGAATTCCATTCATAGCCAGTTTCCTCAATTCATTCTCATTCCCTGTTCATTTCATTGCTATGATTTTTGAGTTGTTGTTTCCTGTGAAAACATTCCAACTGCTGAGGGGGAGGAAAATTTTGTGCAAACAATCTGGCGTTCGTGCTGTAAATGGGCTACATCTGTTGATTCAGGGAAATCCAATTATTTGTATGTGTGCCAGTGTGAGTCCAGGAGTTCCAGTATTGCATCTGTTTGGGATCACAATAAAATGAAAGGTTGCTGTAAGCAACCCTTACCACCTACCCGGCAGTCTCTAGTCGCCTCATCTGCTTGTCTCTGCAGACGTGCGCCTCGCGGTTGAGCCGTGAACAGGCTCGTGTCAGAGCACTGTGGCGCCAGGCCGCCTCCCTGCGGAGCATTTTCACCCAGCTAAGGACTTTCACTGACAGGTGAGTGTGGCGCACTGCCAGAATCCCTCCGGCAATGCAGGATTTCACAAGAACCCCCACCTCTCCTGTGTCTCACACTCACGATTGTGACCACAATCCATCTTTCTCAGCCAAGGATCAAAGTGGAAGAGGTCAACAGGGTCGCTGGTCCCCCTTCTTATTGTTTCCTCACTGGGAGGACAGATGGCTTAAGGTGTCTGTGTTCACTGTTGAAATCATCCATCAGGACAAAACTTGAGCTCTTGGCTTGAGGAAGACTTGGCTTCTATAATGTTAAATCTCTTTGTTAAAGAGTAATTTGCTCTAACAGTGATTGCTTTGCTCATACACACCTTTGTCGTGTCAGAGACTGTTCTGTAACTTACACTGAAGACACTTCAAAGTGATCCCTGATATAGAGCTTCAAATACAAATGGCTCATAATTGTAAGAGTGAAATAAACCCTGTCAGACCTTTCATGTGTATACTTTCGCTAATTCTTTTTGCACATAACTCTTTTTTATAGAACTCTGTCTGATATGCGTGGCGAGTGTGACGCTGTCAGCCGCCAGCTATATGTTGCCTGTATGAACTTAGAGGCCAAAGTAACACAAGAGAGCACCTGTAGTGGTGTGGAGATGTCAGCTCTGGAGAGGCAGCTGAAGGACAAGCTGAAAGAGGCCATGCAGCTTCAGGGTCGCTGGGATGCAGAGAAAGTTGAACTTAACTCCAGGTAAAGTTGTCTTCAAATCTATATATTAATCTGAGCCTGTCTATAATGAAGAACTTGCTTCTTGTTGTGAAAAAAGTAGCCAAAATGACAACAGGTAAATTATATTTTGCTTAATGACCAGTTTATCCTGTCTCACAGTTAATTCAGTAAGATAATCAAGAAAGTCCACAACTTATCTCTCAATGTTTAATTATTTAGACTAGAAAGTCACTGGTGAGATGACCACCATTCTTCCAATTGATATTCCAGCATTTGGTGTTTTTTATGATGATGGTGGAGAGTACAGTGGTGGTGGAGAGTACTGTCTAACATCTTGGTGTATAAAATCTCCCATAAGGGTTTAACTGGGTTTAGATCAGGAATCTTTGAAGGCTGTAGCATGTGATTCACATCATTTTCATCCTCATCGAAGCATTCAGCGACCCCTTGTGTCCTATGGATATGGACTATGTCATCCTGGAAACAACTATCAGGACAGAAAATGTTTGATCACAGAATAAAGGTTTCAGTGCCTGTCCCTCTAGCAAGACCCTAAAGTGAACCCAAATCATGCCAACAAAATGCCACCCACGGCACAGCAGAGCCACCAGATCCCCTCAGTGTAGGGGTCAATGGTTCAAGGTTTTTCTATAATTTGTCACCCGTCTATACATCTTCAACTGAAATATCAATTTTGGGCTTGAGGTCATGTATAGTAGAATTGTTTGATCGCTTGCAAAACTCACATTCTTCATATGTTTCAAAGAAAAGCCAAATGTAATCCCCTTGATGAAACCTCATAACTTTATGTTATGTAGGCTTTCAGGCTACTTTCAGAAAAACTCGTGCTCTTGTCCTGATATAAAAGATCAAGTCTTTTGTGCCATCATCTGTACACTTCAGTCAAAAGGCTGCAGGAATGTCAATGCTTTTGTATTCTGGATCTGAGCTGCTTTTGATCTCATCACAAGCCATTGTTAATCCCATGACTCTATGTGCAGAATATGATAGTGTTGATGGTCTGTTAGGAGGAGTGCACGCCAGTCTCTGTCTCTTTTCAATGTCCCAGGGAACTCTGTGTGTGAGTGTGTGTTTGTTATTATGCTCTCTTTTTAATTCCCCTGCATGGTGGTCTATCTAGAATCCTGGAACTGACTGACACTCTGAAGCACCTCCGGAGCCAGAGCAGTGAGAAGGATGCAAGCCTCAACACCATGCAGATCAGTCTGGACAGGATGGTAGGTCTTGGGAATCCAGTGTGAAGCAGTGGGAGGTGACAGATGGGTGGTTAGGATTGCTAAATTAGCTGCAATCTGGACATTAGGCTTGATAATGGCCACTGCTTCGTAGTCTAGGGGGCTACAGTCTGGGGAATGTTAGACTTGCTCCATATATGTTGCTTATCTCACTGAAATGGTTTCCTGCTTAGGAGATGAGGAGAGCAGAGGATAAAGCAGAGATGGAAATACTCCACACAGAGATCCAAGCTCTCCAAAAGGTTTTGTTCCATGTTCATCAGGTCAGAACAAAACAAAATTCTAAACTTAATTGTGCACTTTCTTTTAGCAGATGGGATCATTGTTTCTCTTCTTTTTCCACTCTCATTATTTCCAGTTGGTTAGCAGTCAGAGTGAGAGCTGTGGCTCTGAAAGTGTGTCATCCTCACCTCTCCATGGCCAATCCTCTCTAAGGAACACTACCTTGTTGGCTGTACAGAATGCTCTCTCCAAACATCAGAAACAAACACAGGTACAATAATTGAACATATTTCAAAGAAACAATATTCTCAACATTTTGAAGAACTTTTAACCTCCTTAATATTACACTCGTACAAAAACCACAGGACCTACGTGCACGTTTGGAAGCTGCTCTGGAGCAAGTGTACACACTGCGTGATCACCTACAGGAGAGGGAAGCTGAGAGGAGACAGCTGGAGCAGAAGGTTCAAGAAGTCAGGAGGGAAAGTCAGGAGGCTAAAAAAGCTCTGGAGGAAAACCTAAGAGATAGCAACAGAAATCGCTGCTCACTGGAGCTCATCTCTAGGTAGCATACACCCTGATCAAGCACCTATTATCCTTTTTTTCTCGACTGTGTAATCATCTTTGTATTTGTAAAATTGCCATTTTGTGAAGAAGCATAAACCATCCATTCATTAGCTTTACCAACTTTATCCTGTGGAGGATCTGGGGCAGGTGTGGGCAACCTTAAACACTCAGGGAGCCCTTTGGACCCGTTTCCCACGGAAAAGAAAACACCAGGAGCCACAAAATCCTTTTGACATCTAAAATGAAAATAACACTGCATGTATTGTTTTTTACCTTCATGCTATGTATGAAAAACTATAGTGTGTTGCATTTATGGAATCAATGAACTGCAACAGAGAAAACAAAATTTTATTTCTGAATCCCACAATAACATTTTGAAGTCAGAAAAAAAAAGACGCTGGGTTGAAGGTTACTTTCAAATGAAATAAAAAGCCAAACTTATATGATCCACCTGTAGCAAAGTAAAAATGACATCTGGCTGGCCTGCTGACTGCAGCTGGGACTGCTGCTCCAGACTCCTGACCACCTGTGAGCGCTTTGAGACGGGGAGGAGCTCACGGCAGCACCTGCTGCTCGATGAGGACAGAAACTGCAGAACGATACGTGTTTTCACATCAGAGTCATCAAAACACCAGAAAAGTCTCCAGTAACACCAGAAAGAGTCGCTAGATTTGTCGATCGTCACTTTTGACAAAAAAAGTAGCCAAGAGATTTTGGGAAATCGCCAGATTTAACGAGAAAGTCACCAAGTTGGCAACACTGTGCATGCCGGTGGGTGTCACACATTGGTGGTTGTGACGCATATTTTGAACGACAAAAAATTAAATGCAGTTTGTTTTAATGGTGTAAGATCACCATAATCTTCGAATTTAGAATTAGATTTTTAAAACAAGCAAATTAAATAAATAAGCAGAGGGATCCGCATGCGACTCCGGAGCCGCAGGTTGCCGACCCCTGGTCTGGGAGGACTGTCATTGGGTGAGAGGCGAGGTGCACTAGTCCATCTCAGGGCAAACACAAAGAACCAGACAACCATGCTTCTACAGCAATTTTAGAATCAACAACTAACCAACCATATTCGTCTTTAGACTCTGAAAGAAAGCTGTAGAAAACTTGTGCAGGCACACAGGGAGCATGCGAACTCAACACATGTGCAATAGTCACAAGTAAAGCACTATATCCCAAAAACAATATCACTATGTCAGCTTTTTCCAATGTTGTGTAGCTGTAGTTCAAACACAGAGCCTTTTTGCTGTGAGGTGACATTGCTAACCACTGCATCAGCATTGTAAATGTTGTTACATGTTTTAAAGCTGTTTTCAGGAAAATCAAGTGTGATAGTTATTCTGACTCACTCAACATACTGCCTCTTTCTTTTGTTCTGCTTGTCTTTCTCTATGTCACTGAATTTCCCTTCTGGGATAAATAAAGTATTTTTCATTTCATGTCACACAGTGAAAAAGGGAACCTGGAGAAGCTGCTGTCAGAGGTGCAGCAGGATGTGGACTCCCAGCGTGCCGAGTTGGAGGTACTGCGGAGCTCGTCACTGGAGCTCCAGAGACAGCGGGACCTCTTGAGGCAACAGAGGGAGGATCTGGAGATGCAGCTGGCACGTCATCGCACAGAGGCCCAAAGAGGGTACAGCATGAGCACAGAAAATGACCATTACACAACGCACATCCTGTCAAGCGTGATTGTTTTCAAGCTCCGTTTGTTTAGAGCTCAGATCAGTAACACATGTCATTCTCCGGCCGGCAATGCACCCAGATGACATTCGGATGAAAATGTAAATGATTTACATAGCATTACTGTACTCATGCAAGAGGGATACTTTTTTTCCCCCATTTTTCAGGGTTTCTTTTGCTAAAAAATTTGATTAGCCAAGAATTGGGGAAGGACATGCGATCTAGCAAAAAAAAAAAAAAAAAGAAGATCCCTTAGTGTTCTGGGCTTTGGCGCCAACAATTCTCCATTTTTCAAAATGAAGATGGATTACTGTTAAGGGATTGTGTGTATGAGACAAAGTAACAGTGTGAGAGAGTTATATATATGTGATGTGATACATTTTGTGTTTCAGTGGGAGGAGTCTGCAGGAGCTTGAAGGGAAGCACTCAGATCTGCGCAAGGAACTTGTGACAGTGAAGGAGGCTCTGATTCAAGTCACCCTGCAGAAGGAGGTGTTGGAGGATGACAAGACCAGCCTCGCTCTGGCTCTCTCCAAGGTAAACTGCTGTGCTGGTGCAGCAACTTTCCTCATTTAGAGGTGTCTGTCTTGATAATAATGTAAAAATAAAAATCTTTATTTATGGAGCACTTAAAAAAAAAATCATGAGGCAGCAAATGTCATAAAATTATCACTGAATCTACAAGCTGATTTCATCAAGCAGATCATTTCAGAGCCTCAGGGCCCTGACTGCAAAACCTCTGTCCTCACTGATAGTGTACATCTGTCTAATGAGAATGGTTCACCCCACAGATGGAGTCCCAGAGTGCTGCACAGGAGTTTGCCTTCACCAAACTGCAGAATCAGGAGGCTGCCCTGAAAGATTCTCTTGCCAAAATGGCTGCCCTTAGTGAAGGCTTAGCCAAAGACAAGGTGGAGCTTAATCGTATCCTCCTGCAGGTCAGTGGCCGTACACTTGCCCTATACCACTGATAGGTGACTGGGAATTCAACAGAAGTGAAATATTTTTAGTTTGTCTTCCAGGTAGAAGGGGAGAAGACGGAGCTTGGTGAACGTAGACGGGAAGCCGAAGCAGAGCGGGCAGCAGCAAGAGAAGATGCAGCACGGACACAAAAGGAGATGATGAATCGGCTTACAGAGAAACAAGCCCTAGAAAGCTCATACAACCACTTACAGGACCTCTGCCAGAGGATGGAGGCAGAGCTGAGCCTCTTGCAGAAGGAGAAAGCTCAGGCCCTGGAGAAGCACTCCCAGGTCAGGAACCCCCGGTCATTCACATTCCTCCTCGCTCCCACCACCTGGGAGAACTATGATGTTAATAATAGCTTTCAGCAGGTTCACGGAGCTTGTTGTCACATTAAAATCTATAGGAGGTACAGGACACATCTGCCATGTTTTTTTCTTTCAAAGGGGATATGGAGAGCAGTTTAAGCCCCTCTTTGTGTTTTATGAGTAACTTGGGACATAACAAGCAGGGGATCTTCATGAACAAATGTGAACTGAAAAAGATAAATAGATAGATCCAATGTGGGTTTAGTGAAAGGGCCAATAAATTAACACCTAAAGTATTCCCATTCTTCCCCAGCAGATCCAGATCTCCCTGTTTCGTCCCCCTAAAGAATGAAAAGAATCCTTTCCTGTTTTATTATCTGTCCTGAATGTGAGACTGGGATAGCCGTGTTGATCTGAGCTAGCATATAACAAACCTAAACAATTTGACAAATTCCATCCAAACATTTTTAGATAGCTTATCTGTAAAAATAAATCAGCTGTGGATAAAACAAGCCCTGGAGTGGCCTCCATTGCACTAAGCTCATGTTTCAACTCTTATTGGGCACTACTCACATCCATAACATTGGTGTAATTTATCCACTTTAATATTTACCTAAGGAGAGGCTGACAGACATTGTGTGCTAATATTTAGTTCGTGTGAGTTCATTTTAGTGTGGTCCAAAATCAAATTACAGTGATTGTTGCTTTTCAAACATTCTGTTGCAGTGAAATATTAGAAGTTGCAGGGGCCTGTTATGTATAATGTGATGATGTGTCAGTAACTGGCACAATATAGCAGAGAAAGACGAGGCCATTTTGGGATCTAATTGATTATACTAAGCACACCTTATAGCAGCAGCTGTAGTTCAAAAACAAGAAGAAGATGATTAAAGAAAACAGTTTTTTTTTAGAATAGAGCTTTATCTTTGATTTAGTAAAATAGCTACAAAGAAATAATCTGCCATTTTGGAAAATTCTTTCCTGCTGAGAGTAACATGAGACGATCAACAACACTCTTATTTCTGTGCACTAAATATGTGGTTAGAGCTAGAAGGTTAACAGACTGGAAGCAGAGGGTGACAGCTTGCCCAAAGTATAGACTGTATATAAATGATGGACGTAGTCTCCTGGTCTAAAAAGTGACTAAAACACACAACTGAATTCTTTCAAGCAGCCAGCAGGGGGTGATTCACCTGGTTGCAAAAACAAGTCTGATTGTCCAGAAGTCAAGAATATGGTCTGATTTCTCACTTGATCTGTTACCTCAGTAAACATTTTCCCAATGAGTTTATGGTTTCAATCACTATTTTCAAGTCTGCTTCAAAACGGTGTGATACTAATTTGTAAATTATGGTTCCATTTACGGGTAAATACACAATAAAGCAGAACATGTTTCAGGGTGTGAGCTTGTGATTGATAGGTCGTCACTGTATCACCATGCAGTGTTCTCAAGTTCTCAGTCAGATCCATTACTCACTTGTAACGTCTAGATTCAGAAAAGCAAGATGCCGATGGCCAAATTCCAACCTTGAGGCTTCAAAGCTGTAGTCCACAAACCAATTGGTGGTGTCATGGTAGCTGTGTCTGTGTTTTACATGCAGTCTATGTTCAGAAATTTAAAAAAAAAATTTGCTCTTATGGATCCGGTAACTGTGAAAAAACTTATATCTAATCTAAAACAGAAATATGTGGATTTTAGTTGGGGGTTATTGTCAGAACTGACTCATGGCTGGCTCAATGGACTCCTACGCTCATTGGGTAATCACATATTGTTGTTTTTTTAACTTCATGGGCAATAAGCTATAGACATTTGGAGGGAGTCAGGCTAGCTGTTTCTCTTTCTCATCTAGTTTTTATGCTAAGCTAAGCTAAACTATTCACCTGTTGGCTGTAGCTCTGTATAGCATACAGGCAGAGTTGTAATCAAGCATCTAACTCTCTGACAAGAAGAAAATAATTGTATTTCTCAAATTTTTTTCTTTAAATCACACTGAAACTTGCTTTACTCTGACCTTTTTAGCCATGTTCGAGACTGAATTCCTGAGGTCTGTGATTTATAGTGACTTAACCCTCTAAATCCCCAAACCGTCTGAGGCTTTGAAAGGCCTCTTAGAAAAAAAAGTAATTAAAATGACACCAATTATCAGAGCCAGGAACTGTAAAAAAAAAAAAAAAAAGGAAAGAATCATCAGATTTTCATCTTTCTGATGGTCCATGAACTTTCTCTTGAAAAAATTTACTAAAATTAAGCAAAAAGAACAAATGATTTAAAGAAATTTAACTTTGAAATATGTCTCTCTTTTTTTTTTTTAGGATTTATGACATTATAACAGTGTTATGAATTGCTTGAAGTTCCAAGGATGAAAACATGTTCAAATCGATCATGTTTCTATTTGAGTGCAGTCTGCATTGTAAATTTCCACCTAATTTGAGTGAATTTGTTGTACATATTCTCCTCAGTACTTCGGTACGTGCGTGGAGTCTAACTGATGCAACAACATACAACTCAGCAAGTTACACATAACCATATTCCAAGTTCATTATTTTTATTGCTAGATACAGGTTTTGTGGCGTGTCACTGTGATTTAAGTGGTAATTGGAAAAAAGTCCCACTAGTCATTTTTGTTTTGCTTCAGGCATTGCATTTGTTATGGCCCTGAAGTTCCTATGCGCTGACACAAACCACTTAAGGTTTGTTTAATTTATGCTTTGCATCAGCAAAAAGAAAAGTATGTAGAGTTTAATATTATTACAGCAAATGTGGCTGCATAAAATGGAGATTGGATGATTCATTGGCTGCTCATGCTCCTTCTCATGAGAAATTAGTTTGTCATAGTGTGTATGCTCCATTTTAATGCTTATGATATACTGTATTATCGTAAGTTGATGTAAAAGTTTGCTTGTTAGATTTTTTTTTTTTTAATTTGTGTATGCTGGTCTTCAGGTCAAAAGGCAGATGCAGACTGTGACAGAGGAGCTGTGTGCGTGCAGGAAGGAGCTTGAGACTCAGACCGCAGCCATAAAGAGAGCTACCCATGACAGGGAGGAGCTGGCCAAGGACAAGGCAGCTCTGGATGTCAAGCTAAACTCTGCTGACCGAAAGGCCTGTGGTCTCATGCAGGAGCTGGTTGCAATGAGGTCTGAGTGTGGTTGTGTATGTCTGTGTGTATTTGTTTGTGTGGCCCGAACTCTAAAATGTTTTGGACCGATTTGATATTTAAAACCAATTTTCCCAGTTTGTTTTCAGCAGTTGCATTCAGGATAAATGACAGTACAAGGTTAAAGTCAGGGTTGGAGTTAGGCATGTATCGAGCGCAGGAATGAATGTAAGTCAGTTCAGTGTCCTTAAAAGCATCATAAACAACCCAATGTGTGTTTCTGTGTATGTTTGTGTAAGTAAAACCAACTGCCATTGTGTATTTAGAGTTTTTTTAAGCAAATGCTTTCTAAAGTGCAGCGAGTTTCATGTAACAAGAGTCTTTAAGTAACATGGTTTTATTTGGAAACTATACTCATGACGGATCATTGGATTTTATGACCTTCTACACCTAGAGGTTCAAAGATCTTTTTTTCAGAACTCTAACTGCTTTACTGCTGTGTTCCAGAGTAGAGAAGGAGTCCCTAGAGACAGCTCTATTTGAGAGCCAGGAGCTTGCCTCGTCTCTGGAGGCCGAGTGCACCAGGTTGGAGGGGGAGAGGCGAGGCTTGCTCCAAGCTAACGAGGACTTGACGCGTGAGTAGCTCCCTCCCTCAGAGACCCCACTGTTTTCCATGCCAAGCCCCCTGGCCATGAAGCCTTTCCAGCAGCTCACTAGAGATCCATATTTCAGCTGTGAGCTCTGCAACAGCTGGGCTGCGGCACCACTGGAGCTGCTTTCTCAGCTGACCAGAGTCTCACCACTGCACACAAACACACATGGATCAGATAAGTGGTGTTAAGCTAGCATGGTCCATGTAAAGACGTGGATGAGAATAGCCCATAAATAAAATCTGAATGAAATCTGGACCATCATTTGTTTGTCAAAAGTGTCATGTGCATATGTATTTTGCAACTTGGGTGCATAAGTACATTTATCTATGCAGGTGATGCTGCTCAGATGCGTGTGGATACTGAGCGGCAGTTTGCACAAGCTGCACACGAGCAGAATAAGTTGGAGGAGAAGCTGGCTCAGGTGGAGAGGAATACCCAGTTGTCCTTGAACAACAGAGAGCAAATTCACAAAGAGCAGCTCGAAGCTGAACGTCAGCAAAAGGTACTGTATGAGTTGGGTGGATGGCCCTGGCAAAATTAAATAAGATGCTTCAGCTATCTTATTTATTTATATTACTAATTAGAGCTGAGTGTGTGTTTGTGTTTGTGTTTGCTGGAGGACAGGAGCAGCAGTGTGCGGAGTTGGTGGCTCAGCAGAAGCAAGCTGAGGAGCAGCTGCGCAGACAGTATGAGGAGCTGCGTGTGCACAGCCAGAAGGAGCTGCAGCAGGTGCAGGAGGAACTGAGCAGGCTGCAGCAGGACTTCAGCCAAAGTCTCCTGCAGGCTGAGAGTGAAAAGCAGCAGGTGTGTGTGGTGATCTTTATAGAGTTGTTATGAGTTTTCAGATTGAACTTTAAAACATATTTTCCAATAAGGTAAGCCAAAGGTTATAGATTTGTTTTATAACAGCAACATCCCAAGTTTTGTCATCATAGTTGTGAATGTGTGAATCTATAGGAACATGTCCTGTTAGTACCTTCATGCTGAGTCACTTTAGCTATGCACTCTTTCCATCAGTCTGACAGCATCTGAACATGATGGCTTCCTGTCTGAATGTACACCCTGCTCAGTTTTCCATAAAGGTCACAATAGCAGTCTTACTAGGTTTGACGTAGTAACATTTACATATCACTTTCAGCACAGCAGAAATATGGACTCCATGCAGTTGCGTTAACAGATAGGCATGCACAAGATTGGAACGTACTTCAAGTTCAGCGAAGCAGTTTGAGAAAGACTTCTCCTGCATTTCAGCACCAATATTTGTCTATAGACATCACAGAGAGTGCAAAACACTGCCAGAATCACTGTGGGCCCCATCCAACTGTCTTGACTGGTCTTAACCTACCTGAGTGAGCAACTGGCTGACATGGGAAGGTCTTCAACTAAAGCACCTCACCTGGGCCTTCTGTGGTACAACAGCTGGCATGTGTTCACTGTTGTTTCTCTCTTCTTTTCACCAGCATCAACCTTTTGTGTTTTCCCCTTCAACACCTCCACAGCACAATGACACACATTTGTTCATATTGTTATTATTGCTAACTTCCACGCTCCATTCTTGTCTTGAGTTTGTTTGCGTTTTAATAAATTTCATTTTAGGTAAATCTCTTGTGTGTACGTCCGAATTGTCACCAGTTTGCCAGTTTGTGACAATTACAGAACACTTCTGTTGTTTGCTATTCCCTACATTTTTATATTTATTGCAAACTGAAATGTCAATAAAAATAATAATGAAGACAGACTATGACAGGTCAGATTAAAGAGACTCACCAATCATTAATGTAATCCAGGTTTTGACATAACAAGAGTTGAAGTTTAGTTTGCTGCTTCCTGCTGTCTGTAGGACTCTTTCCTCTAAATTTAATAAATAGCTGCAGCAGCAGGATCCATACTAGTGTCTCCAAAGCAAGAGAGTTGTGCACAATTATGCAGGTTGAACAATGAAGCCCTGAGAAACAATAATGCAAAAGTGATCTGAGACTTTATGACAAAATGTCGTCACTTTGACAGACTGAGAATGTAGCAATGCTACGTATTCCTGAAAAGAGCTTCAGTGCATTTATTGTATGTCAGTGCAAAGCAATAGCTGTTGTATGTCAAAGACTGCATGGCCAAACATTTTTTGTGAGCTTTATATAAATGATATTGACCTCGCAGTTTGTTGTGCCCAGGCTTTGTCTCAGAAGGAGGCAGAGAAGGTTTCCCTCACAGTGAAGCTAGCATCCTTGCGACAGGACTTGGCCACAGCAGACATGGAGCTGGAACGCATGCAGAGGGAGGCACTTAGCAAACAGGAGCAAGGCAAGGTAAAAGTACAACAGGGTCATATCTGCTTCTGCTCACTTTTCTTGTTGTGAACATATAACTCAGCCAGCTGATTTCTGTCTGTCTTTCTTCCAGAATGCAATGGCTGTCCTTCAGTCTGAGCTGCAGGACTTGCAAAGTCAGTTTGAAGAGTCCTTGAATTCCCATCAGAGTGCCAAAAACAGTCTAACTGAGCAGGTCAGAGAGTTGAACCAACAGAGAGAGCATGCTCAGCAGGAGGTGAGAGCATTCAAAATCTTCAACAGAAACATTGTGCTTGTTGCTTCAGTGGGATTAGTATATAAAAATATCTGTTGCAATGATTACTCAAACAGAATTATTCAACAAATCACATAATATGTGGGGTGGATGTCACTTGATAGATGGCAGAGGTTTTTTGTACTGTAACATCACAGAAATGGATGGGAAATTGCAGACTTGTTTGGCTTGGCTTCGGATGGGAGACCTCTGATCTGCTTCTGCTGTGAGGGAGAGTTTGCACCAATTAGTACCAGTACGAGGGAGAGTCATTTACCAAAGGCCGGTGTTGACATTGGCTGGTGTCACAGAGCTTTACTAGCATCAGGGTGCCATCAGGTGCAGAGTGCACACAGCCAAATTCTACATGGAGAGAAGGTGGTGTGGTGTCCCCTTTTAAGACTCAGCTCTCATTTTCTGTGTCCTTTTCCTGTCAAGTCCACTGGAGGAAAATTTAGTTCTGTTGACCTTAATATAAACATAAAAGTGCAATTAGAGGCTATAATTTTGGCGCAGTGACATACCTCTCTGAGCCAAATGAGAGCCGTAAATCTCATCTCTTGGGGTTGCTTGAGGTCAGGATTCCAGGCACAGGGTCGCTGGGCGTTTTAGTGAAATAACAAGCTCACAGTCACCTCATTAAGATGGAACTGGAGAGTTGTAAGGGCCTCACCATGCCTTGATTTAAAAGCTTGGATTCCATGGAAAAGAGGATTGTTTATCTGTGTGAGACTTTTTGGTTTCAATAAAAAGACAAAAATTAGGGTCATCCTGTCTTCGCGCTGTCTCCTTAGTCTTGTCAAACTGCAGTGAATGAGGATGTGTGGAGCCAGAGCAGCAGAGGTTTGAGGTTTGGTCAGCCCTCCCTGCCGTATGCAAAGTCAGACTACGGCAGCGCTGTCATATTTGGCTGCCACCCCTGCTCGTTTTCTTGTTTAATTATTTGCACTGATCCCATCTCAGGATTCTCCTGTCAGATAGTTAGAAAGCAAGAGTGAGAATGTGTGACAAAGAACCAGACAGCATGAAAGAAGAAGAAGAAGAAAGCAAGGAGAAAGAGGGAGAACGAGAGAGGGGAGGATATGGTCCCTGGTACCATAATATGAAATCAAAGTTTGAGTTAACCCCTTGTGTAAATAAGCCAGTGGGGAAGCGTTTATTTTCTCTCTTGCAGCAGCGAGAGTTTGGCTCCACCGGGACTCCAGGTCCCCCTCTCCCATCCACAAAACACAACACTGCTGCCCTCATATTCTGTGCCCTTCTCCTCTGCTCCCCACACAAAGAAATCAGATAAAATAAAGTATAATTGGCAAGATCAGCACTGGCTTGTTTTTTCTCACGTTAGAGTTTATGAGAAGGAACCATCTTGTGTGGCCTCTAAACATAACACTCTTCCTCCTCCTCATCCTCGTCCTCCCTCTCTCCCTCCTTCTTCCCTAGCAAGTCACAGGGGGGGCTGCTGTTTATCATGTTGCTCTCTGTGGATTCTTTACACTGCGAGCTGCAAAAAGGAGATGGGAAGAGACAGCACCTGGCTGTGGGCCCAACTGGCTCTTATCCGTGCCCAGATAAGCCCGGGCCTCCCTACTTCTCTAACGACACACAACATGTTGCCATAAAACAGAATATAGGTCATAGAGTATCTTGAGTTTGTGCACATAGCACTTAAAATAGGAGATGTTGAGGTTTAGCTTTCAAACAATGAGGCACTAATGCACTATCTGATCTAAAATCTGTGTTACAGCACACTGAAGGATTTTTTAAAACTAAACAACTCAAGGAACCAGGAACAACAAGAAAAGAAGTATTTTGTCTTTATCCATAATGCTTTCTAATTTACCTTCATTGACATGTAATGCCTTTAATTCTCCATCATTTGGCCATGAAGTTAGAGGCCCTTCGTCAGCAGCTTCAGGAGGCAGAGGAGGGACTCAATAAAGGGCAAAAAGAGCTGATTGAGGCCCACAGAGAGCTTCAGGGCTGTGTGCAGGATCAAGACAAGCTACGGAAAGAAGCACTGGACCTTAGGAGGCTCTTGGGTGACGAGACCAGAGAGAAGGAGGCCATCCAGGTTTCTAACCAGGAGCTAAGAGCTTTCATCAAGAGAGCAGAGAGTGAAAACAGCAGGTACATCTCCCACACAGGCCTGCAAATTTCTAGCAACAATGGATGTTTGTGATATTTTCTGTTGTGTAAACGTTGAACATATGTTTACTAGTTTAAGACGAGCTGTGGAGGAGAAGGAGCAGAAAGTGGCCGTCTTAGAGGAATGTAAGAGCTCAATGCACCAAGAGGTGATCACTCTACGGAGCAGTATGAGAGAGCTGGAGAAGTCTCGTCTACAGGCACGCAGAGAACTGCAGGAGCTGCGCAGACAGGTGAAAAATTATTGAGACTGCCGGTTTTCCATCTGATTTGTTTTAAATAAAGAATTGCCTTCAAGTACTTTATGCCATGTTAATGCGCACAGGTAAAGGTCCTTGAAGGCGAGAACAGCCGGCAGAAACAGGAACTGCAAGAGCTGCAGGGCCGGGTATGTCAGGAGGAGCAAAAGGAGGAGGAGGCGCGTCGCAAGGCTTTCACTCTCAAGCAGAGTCTGTTGGAGTGTGAGGCTGGCAGGGAAGCAGCGCTAAATGAGGTAGAAGACCTCCGGGAATTAGTCTGTTAACAACATGCTAGAGCAAACTTTTCACCTTGGCATACATACTTGAAGAATACTTGTCATACTCGTGCAGAGGCAGAGAGCATGAACCATAACACCCTGTACATTCTACTGTAGGGTGGGTTTTCTGTAACACATGTAGTGAATACCACTGAAAAACACTCAATCACAAAAACTCTGATAACCATAACTTGAAATATCAAAATGTTAGTTTGCTTAATAGTGTCACAAAATATGAAAAATAGGCTTTTTATCCTACAAAATCTTGTTTTTAACCTCTTGTGTCCCATGACCTCTTTTTAAGGGTCACCAAATTCTCATGACCCCACAAATAAAGCATCCTTGAAATGACAAGTGAATCTATGTCCCATTTCTGTGTTGTGTATAGAATATCATCTTTCAAACTGAATGCAATTATATTTATGCACCAGTCTATAGAAAATAATAAAGCATCTCAGCCCCGAGGGATGGCAAATTATGAAGAAATTAGGAAAGGTCGCACTTCCACAGTATATTGTTTAACTACTTGTGACAGTAACAGTTATTATTTGCTGAGACCTTGTCAGAGAGGTCGACAAGCTTGTCATCTCAAAGCACAAGTCCTTGTTATTTACACCGTTAAATGTAGGCCACTAGATAATGCTCAGTGCCTGCCTCTTAAGGAAATAAACTACAGTGTCATTAATTACTGGTTCTCAGTCCTGTAGTTAAAACTACTATGTTCAATTTCTGCAAGTAGACCTGAACACAGCTGTAAATACAGTAAAAAACAACTCTCTTAAAGATTTTCTCTGGTGAAGATCAAGTTGTTATTTATTTATTAATATATTTATTTTACCTTGGTACCTTGGTAACATGTCCATATGATCTTTTTTTATATGCTAGAAGACACATTTTGAGTGAAATAAGCAGTCTGCTGATGACACTGAAAATCACAGATTGAGACTTCCTGGGTTTCATATATAACAAATCCAGAATCCGATCCATACAATTTGCAATGTGGGGCTTTCTGTATCATTGTTCTTCTTTGGACTTGGTTTCCAACTACATGGCTGAATTACTCCAATATTGCAGCTTGCATTTAATTAGAAGATCCAGATTACCATATTGTGTGTCCATAGCATGACTGAAATAGGCTTTCCTAGTCCAGTTACAAGTACATTTTTGCATGTACAAACTATAAACAAAAATAAGCAGCTAATGTAGACTGGTTGTCCCTGTTAAAGTTCCTCTTTAAGTTACATAGACATTTTATTACATTAAAATAATAATACCTTTTCACCATAAAATGGCTTAGAACTCTTCATCCTTGCTTTATCTTTAATGTGCAGATTCACGTAGTCATTTGCTCTCTCTCCACCCACCCCTCCCAACTCATGACAGCTGAAGCACACCAGCTCACCTTCTGTTCAAACACTGTAGAACTACTCTGCACTACAAAAAGGCACGTCATAATATTGGAGTAATTCAGTCATACATGTGTGAAACATAAAACATATTGTGAAGACAAATGATACAAAATGCTCTGACATAATTGGTACTTTAGGTGTATTATATGTGAAATCTCAGAGCTAAGGGTTTTCAAGGCTGTCATCGTACACTGCAGTTTCAAAGGGGAACTGCTCTGCCATTGCATTGGCTGCTTATTTTGCTCATGATATGTTTTCCAGTGTTAAAAAAGATAGCATATTGACATGTTAAGGAGCTAAAAAAACATGACTTTACTGGAGGGGAGCACCAAACATGTGTTACCAGCAGAGTAATAAAGTTTGTTTTGTGTTGCTATTCTGTGTGTTTGCACAGGTTGCAAGTTTGCACTGTCGTGTGATGGAACTGGAAACAGTGGAGCAGCAAAACCAAGCGCTGCTGAAATCAAAAGAAGCTTTTCTACACCAGAGTGACCAAAGGCTCAGAGAAACCACTGCCCAGCTGGAGGCAGCTCTAGAGGATGCCAGGACTCAGGTCAAGGAACTCTCTGTGCAGGTTGGCTTTGCTGAAAACAAGGCCCAGGACCTGGAAGAGCAGTTGGGCCGCAGCGATGCCAAATGCAAGGATGTGGAGCTCAAGCTGGCAGGGTTGTATTCAGCTCTGCGCCACACTGTTGGCATAGACCCTACAAGACTTTCAGACAAACCTGGGTCACGAAGACGGTCTGCCTCACCCTGGAGAGGCCACTTGCATGTGAAAAGTATAGTTGAGCCCTTTTCCTAATAGGATATCATGTTGCTATGTTTCTCTGCTGTAAGGAGATAAATTAATGAGTGTGGTCTCCGGTCAGGGACAGAGAGTGTGACGGATGGATCGGTGTTGTCTATACCTCATGGTGAAGACAAAGAGCTGACTGTGGAATCAGTACACATAGCCCTACAGGAACTACAGCAGGAACTCAGGGATACACAAAGAGAGAAGGTATATTTGAAAATCGTACCTAAATGTAGGCTCAAAGATGCAAACCTCAAACTCTGATTTGTAGGCATTTTTTGCACTTAAATGTGTTGTTTTGTTTCATCAGGATGAAGCCAAGGCTCAGATAGTTAGTCTAAGTCAACATGTGACAGAACTCAAAGGCAGCCAGGACAAGTCATCCACCCAACTGCTACAACTACAGAGGTCCTTGACACAATCAGAGGAGGGTAAAAAATAGTAATAGTAATTATACAAAAATTATTAGAAGTGATTTGAATAGAGAAGCAACATATTTATATGTATTACATAATAACATGTTCTTTCAGGAAAACGCGAGATGGCAGAACGTCTGCATACGGCGCACACTTCCCTTTCCCTGCAGGAAGAAGCTGCACATCGTGCAGAGAGGGAGAAGAGGAACCTTGAGGAGGAGATAACTCAACTCAGGATTAGTCTTCAAGCTGCTCAGACTCAGTCCAGGGCACTGCAGGTATGTAAAAGGGAAAGAAATACTGACAGAAATGCTGTGCAGCATTTTCTTTGAGATTGAGAAAATCTTTTCCCAATTCCTGTACAGGACAAGTTGGAGATCTTGCAGGGGCTTGAATCTTGTGCAAACACAGAAAAGCGGAAGCTAAAAGAGTCTCTGGAGACAGCAGAAAGCAGGGTGAGCCATCTGGAGCTTTCCCAGCGTACCCTTGAGGGTGAGCTACAGAGGGCCCAGCTGAGGGCTGCAGAGCTGGATGCAGAGTCTGGGGCATTGCAGGAAAGACTGACAGACCTGAGAAGGAAGCTGAGTGAGAGTGAAGACCAGTGTGCAGCACTGAGGGTCAGTGAGGAGAGGCTGAGCACGTCACTGGCTCGAGCTGAGCAGCATGAGAGCCAGCTGAGAGAGCAAATTCACAAACTGTCAAACACCCTCAGTGACAACAGGACCAACACTGGAGCTCTGCAGGAGCAGATAACACAGCTCCAGAGAGCTCTGACTGCTAGTGAGCAGGACCGAAGGCTGCTGCAGGTACAGTCTGTCACTGCTCAGCAAAATAAATGCTGGGGATGACTTTGACCAGAAATATATTTACAGACAGACATTTTTTAAAAGCCCATATTATGCTCGTTTACAGGTTTCTATTTTTGTTTTTAGAGTCTACTAGAAATGCCAACAATTGTTAATCTTGAAAAAAAGACTATTTTTCTCATACTGTAGACTGCAACAACGCCTCCTCTGCCTCTGCCAACAACACTTCATTCATCTGACCTGATGTAATTGAGATAACACTGGTTAACATTGGGTTTACGATATGTGACCAGCATTACCTTGCTTTCATTAAGCCAGCTGATGAATTAGAACAGGCTGAGTTTTTCAGTGTTTCAGACGGAGATTGAGAAGAAACGCTGCAGCAATGTAAAGTATGAGGAAAACACATATTCCAGTAGCTTGGTATAAACCTACTGATTTGCTCAGTGATAGAAAAATTCACCCTCTTGCTTGCAACTTCCAAAAGTATATCAAGAACTACAAAAGATGCAGAATATAAAGGAATGTGAGAAACATAAGGTCAGCGTAAGTGCAAAATCCAACTGTGTTGATGAAACTATGTTGCTCTATGTGTAGTGTACTTCAACATATGTGCACCCACAGGAACGTTTGGATAGAACACAAGATGCCCTTTCCGAGAGTAAGAGGCTGAACCACAAACTCACAGAGCAAACCCAGAGCCTTCAAAGAGCCCAGGAGGACTCAGAGCTAAAAATTTCTGAGCTAGAGAAACTTAACATTACAGTGAAGGAGGTGAGTCACACCGGCAGCGTGTAAGTAAATAAAGGTGCAAAGGTTGAGGCTCCATTTTGATTTATGGGTAATTGACTGTGTCTCAGAGCCTGAAGCAACAGCAGGAAGCTGAACTGCAAACTGCCCAGCAGCTGCAGCGAGGGAAGGAGGAACTTCAAGAAAAGGTCACCAATCTCCAGAGCTATTTGCAAAAGCTACAGCGTGAGAGAGCAGAGGTGGAGAAGGTGCTGACACGCCTCAGTAAAGACAAGTCAGCACTTAGAAAGACACTGGAGAAGGTGAGCTGACGAATCTGTTGTACTGTACCTTCAAACAACAGTGGAAAAATACACTAATTAGCTTTATTTCCAAGGTAAACCGCATAACTGTCATGTATGTACAGGGAATATAAAGCTGCCAGCAGCTGGTTAGCTTAGTACAAAGATTTTTAAGAGTGTGAGCAACTAAAATTTCTCTCAAGAATTCAAACTATATCTTCACCTACATTGTTTCAGATTAGCTCAACACGACGCAATTTTACAGCTCTTCTTCAAAGTCTTTTTTTCAAGGAGATCATATACTTATGTAACATGTCTGTGAAAAGAGAGAAAAGTCTACACTTTTGAGAAAAACCTTAGAGTGATCTTCAACAGGTCCTTCAAATTTAACAGATCTGACGACTGGTCAAAACTGGCCTTTTTCAATTGAGGTAAAGGCCTATGTATCTACCAAAGACGTAGAGTTTTTTTTGTGCCTTTATTACCATTGTGCTAGATTTGTGTATATAAAGTAATCATCTTCTAAAAGCAAATAGAAAGTATGATGACATTGTACCAATAGCGGTCTCCTCCATTCTCTTCCTGTCCATTTCTGGATTGATTTTTGGATTTTATTGTTCGTTTTTAAGGTTTTAAATGGGTTGTTCTATAGCACAGCTCTTGCCTCATCATACAAGGGAGAGAGCACTGAAGTTGACCAACCAGATGCTCTTAAATGTTTAAGGATCTGAGCACAAAAATAGACTTGACTGAGCCTTCACAGTGGCTGCTTCTAATCTCTGGCACAGTTTTACATACTTTACATGTCAACTTGCACAATGCTCTAGGTCAGCTTTTTTTTTTCTTTAATGTCTTTTATAAATAGATTTGACTTGAGAAATAATGCCTTTAGATATTATTTACATTGACTTCTCAAAAATAATTCTGGGAAACAATAGAACAAGCTTTATGATGTAGTGCTTATCTAAAAAGCACTTACAAAATCACATTAATCACTATAAAATATTTAGATAAGGAGAATCTCCATTTATTTTCTGCAGTAGATTGAAATTTCTCTGGCTGGCAGATTTAGCAGACATGGATGAAAAAAGTTGATGCAGCTGTGAGAAATCACCATACAAATAAGAGTAACCAGCTTTTTATTGCTCTGAGTCATTTGCTCTGATACTAACAATATTAAACAGTTTCATAGTGGCCAAAAGCTAAAAAAAAAAAAAATAACAGTAAAGGCATCATCTACCTCCACTTTTTTTTTTTTTTTTAAACCTGGACCCCAAAACATTAAAATCTTTGTGTTGAATATGAGGTAAAAGATCTGAAATAAATGAGGGAGCCAAACCGCAATTGGCTTTAAATATAATTAAAGCATCTTAAAGTCAATTCTACAACTGCTGGAAGCCTTTGTACGAAAGTAGCCAGGCCTGAAGTAATATGAGTTTAGTGCTGGTCAGAAGCCTCGCTACCACATGCTGGACTGAGTGAAAACATGCTGCCGCCGAAGCACTAAGACACATAAACGAGCAGTTACATTAATCACTGCAGGGGGAGAAGATTTTTATAAATTTGCTGCTTTATTATACAATAGGTTAGTAATATTATTTCTTCAGTTTCTGCGTTGTATAAAGTTTTCCTCAAGTGATGGAAACATGTAGGTGGACTGTGAGAACCGAGAGGCTCTAAGCTCGGTCTCTGCTACACACATTACAGGAAGGCACATGAGTACAGAGCGATCATGGTAAAGTCGTTCACATTATGTCACCCTCGTGCTGTTTGTCAGGTGGAGATGGAGAGGTTGAGAAAGGAGGAGGAGGCAGCATCTGTGGCCAGAGAGCGAGAGCATTTGGAGCAGACAGTCGGCAGCCTGGAGCAGGAGCTGGCTGAAAAGCAGGACGTGGTGCAGGCTGTGCAGGTGAGAGGCTGCCAGACTAAGCTAGGGATGGGGTCAGGCTGGCACTTGGCGGGGGACATAAATGATATTAAATGGACCCTGATATATAAATTACATCAACCAGCCTCAACATTAAATAACCACCTAGCTAATAATGTTTATTTCTCCCTTGTGCTGCCAGAACAGCTTCTGAGAGTGTCGTGCGGTGTCTGGCAAAAGGGACACTGGCAGCAGATCTTTTGGATTCTATAGGGGTCAGACTTGTTCCAGCATGATCAGATTGGGATTGTTTGGGTGTTTGGAGGCTGGGTCAGTTATTGGTAGCCAGTGATTAAAACATGACATCATTATATATTTGAAATCTCCAGAGATGCATTTTTAAATAGCAATTACGTGTATTTATTTTAGTCGGACTCACCAGTTGAAGGTTTTTAGTGCTGACACAGCACCGTGAAGGTAGGTCTGGTTATGTGAGACTAATTTATATTAATGTTGCATCAGTTTTAGTTTCTCAAATTAATAAGCATAACAATAAAAATGTTACTGAATATGGATCTTTCTATGCTTGTTTGATTGTACTGTTTACTTCATTAAGCACAATAAGTACACTTGCTTTATTCAATGGCCATTTTAGAGAACTTTGTAATTGTTTACACCAGAAACCTAAAGAAACCTGCCTTCCACTAACTGTTATGGTTAAATAACCGACTTAACTCAAGCGTAGAACATGGAGACAATGCACAGTTTAAGGAAGTTTATTAATAAACAGGAGTTGAGAACCTGTGGCTGGTGAATGGCTGTTGTGGGACACTTGGCATCAGAACACTGGTGACTCTAAGTGTGGCGCGTTGCTTGTTACGGGGTTGACTCGCCATTTTTAGAAATGTGGTGTTAGACAGGGTGAGTTGCAGACAAAGGCTTGGCAAGAGGAGGAAGCCTGGTGCTTGGCCCTGATGCACAAAGAAGTTGCTGATTAGACAAGGAATCACACAAGGAAGCAGAACTTATTAAGAGAATCAGCCAGTGACACTATCACAAGAGCAGGCTGGAAAATCTGCCAAGAAGTGGAGTGACAAGCTGGGGTATTGCAGCAGGTGATTAATGGATGAGTCTCAGGTGAGTCGGGGAAAGGACAATGGATACAAACAAGAGACAAAAGGGAGAAGGAAAAACAGAAAAACATAAGGAACTGGGAGCAAATTAGTGGTGCAATGACACTAACATGTGCTTTTTAGTTGGACTTTCCCAGGTTAAGAAACCCAGCACTTATGTAAACTTATGTGAACTGTCTTCAGGTGCAGCTCTCCCAGTTGGAGCACTCTCATGTACAGCGCCTTCTGGAGGTCACAGCCCGTCATCACGAGGAGTTGGCTCTGGAGACAGATCGCCTGAGAGACAGTCTGCTCCAAGCAGAGCAGGCTTTGGAAACCAGGGAAAAGGCTCATCGCCAGAGGGTCAAATGTCTGGAGGAACAGGTATTATAGCTGTGGGTAATTTGCTGGGAAAACTGTCTTCCATCCATTCTACTGCAGATTTATGTTTGTTTTTGTGTTGTCAACGCATCATTTTCTTGCTTCTTTGTTTTTCACATATGTAGGTTCTGACTCTCAAAGAACAGCTTGATCAGGAGACGAGAAGACGACAGGCCTATTTCAATCAGATGCTACAACCTGGTGTGTAGACAGAGATCCTGCAGTGAAGTATGTAGCACCTCTGCCTTCTTCATTCACTGTTCCTCTGGCAGCTTCCCAACAACATTTTGTTTTTGAGCTACATCCACATTTTGGACGTGCACAAAAACACTCCCAAGGCGTTTGCTCCCACCCTGCACACGTGCACACAGGATTACATTAATCTGCAGGAAAACTCAACAACAACAAACAATGAGTGTTTTGTTTATAAGTGAACTGGATGTGCCAAATTGTTTTAAGGATTTCCTCTGGCTTGCTACAGTTGTTGTTTCTAAAACTGCTTATGCTGTCATTTTTTTTTTTTTTTTTAGGAAACAATGTGATTAAAGGCTTCCATGACTGATACTTTTTCCTTCTCTTGTAATTGTTTGTATACTCATATGGATTATGTACCAATTTTGTATGTCATAATCATCATTTGTATATCCTAATGAGGATATATATCTATATATTAATACTGATCCAAATATTTAGAGCAATTTTCCTGTTGCTGTGATGTATTATTGTTTAAGCCTCACACTTTTATTATGAGTTTTGTTTGCCTCAACCAATATTAGTGTGTGCAACAGTTGCAATTGTTTTCAATAAAGCTGAGTGTTCCTGAGCAGAATCATACAGTTTTGTTTTACAAAAGATTTTGAGATGTGATAATCAGTGTGGCTCATTCTGCTGGCCACACAGTCTTGTTATGGAAAAAATGTTTCTGTGAGCTTGGTGAAGAACAGCACTGCCCTTTCATGGCATGTGAGTTCTAGCATTTGGTTCGCACCATTAAAAGCCTTTGTGGATTTAGTGTTGTGGGTGAGAGAATGACCTTCGCTCTCTGTTGCCAGTGCTGTCTTTAGTGTTTTCTCTCAAAGATAGTTGCAGACTCCAGGATATGTAGGGATCCTTATTCTTTAGAAGTTCCACAGCCCTATAAGTTTGGCATAACATGTGATCTTCCCTTTGCAGATTAGAAAGCACAACTGTATTGTCTTTGCTGATTGTTTTCAGTCACATTTGCATCCCTTGTGTAAAATGTAAGTATTTTAAAACTCAACAATTCCTTTGCATTCTTTCTTTTTTTCACTTCTTACAACCTCACTTTCTGCACAGTTTATTTTCACAACAGTGCACATGCATGTCTCCTCACCGTGTAACATAGAATTCCTTGGTAACTGTACATAGTGGGAGTTTCACTGAAAGGGGAAAATCTTGTCAGAGTTTCTTTAAAGCAGCCCTTTGATTATCATAGATCCGCCCAGTGGTTATCCAGTTACCAGCCTCCTTTTAGCTATTGGCTGGAAGCAGCTAATTATGCAAGGTAGTGAATCCCTGTGGGGGGAGGTGGGGCCAAAGCTGAAAGAACTCCTTTGGCAAGCAGAATAGAGCTTTTATTGAGGATATTTCTAAGCTGACCATCAGGGACCAAATCGCTGGATTGTTTAAAAAAAAAAAAAAAAAAAAACATCTCAGCTGAATCACGCTGCTCCCCCTCTTTCATTCCTTCCCTCGTTTCATTTCAGTGAGACGGAGTGTAGCTCATGCAGTGCCCAGCAGCAAGCAGAATGCAAGGAATCTACAGTATTCCCCTGTCTCACACAAGAAGCCCAGTTCACTGCTAAAGGACAAGTGAGGAGAGACTGAGGCAGAACCAGAGAGCAGTCGAGGGAGGATTCAGACTGCTGTGGTTGAGAGGAGGAACGTACGGTCTTGTCCTGTTCTGCTCTGCTCTCGTTGCCTCAGGTGTGTGTGCTCCTCCCTCCCCTCCGCAGTGCCTGCTGTCAGCTCCATCCCTGGGTGGCTGAGGCCATGGTGTTGGTGCTGCGAGCCCTGCTGCCCTGCTTCTGCACCCTGCTCTCCCTGAACCTGCTGCCTAGGGTGGAACCAGCTGTGCCCCTGGAGGACTTCTATCCCTTTGGCCAGGACAAGGGGGACACCCAGACCATCACTCAGGACGACGGAGGCTCCGGTCTCCTGGAGATCTCTGTTGCTTTCCCCTTCTTTGGAGACAGGCACACAGGACTCTATGTGAGTACACAGCTGTGTGTTTTTGGTAATGTGTGTTTGTGTCTTAATGCGTCACCGTGTGTGTGTGTGCATGCACTTGGCAGTTGGCAATTGAATCTGACATGGTGTGGATTGTATAAGAGCCTCAGGGAGGTGAGATCTGGCACACAGCCAAACACTACATTGCAATGCCCTTTGAGAGTTTGTGTATGTTCATGTGCTCCCACAAGCTCTGGTGTGTAACCTCATTTGTAGAATATCGCATTTTCCTCTCATGGGTGGAATCATAATCCTTTGTGACTTTCTCTTCACTTTACATCTGCCCTTCCTGCACTCTGAGGGCTCTCAAGTCCACCGAGGGCGAGTGAGAGACAAACTATTAGCAGAACACTGGTAACCCCTGTTATAATAAATCTGCAAAGGGCTGTTAAAGGAAATGACAGTTTGTGTTCGTACTGTTGCCGCAGCATCTGTGAGCCGTTCTTTTTCAGAAGAAGTGAGAGCGGAGGGAAAATATGCTCGCCGGAGCGAGAGAAACAGTGCTCATGGGAGGAAGCTGAATTTGACAAGGATTTTCGCGCACCACAGTGAAACTCCCTTTGATCTGCCTTTGTCATGTACTGGGTTCAGTTCCAGCGCATGGAAAGGCAGAACTCCCTTAAATCAACACCACCTGTTGTGGTTATGCATCCACGTTCGCTCTCCCAATCTTCCTTCCTTGCCCGAAGCCCCGCCTGCCTCCTCTCTGTTCGAATTGTGGGGCATGGGAGGCTGAGGAACCATGGCAACAGTGGGCAAGGTCAAAGGTAGTCTTTCTAATCTGAGCATTTGTGCCAAGAGGGTGAGGTCAGTCTCCTAAAGAAGAATTTTTTTAAGCTCTTCTGCATCTACACTCAGTGTATGGACAGTGACACAATGTTTATATGTGCAGTGTTACTGCTGCAGTTGCTGGCGCGCTGTTTTTCTGCTGAAGTATTGCATAAATTCCTGAACATCTCTTCTCCTGTAATCACACTGATACACAATACTCAAATTAGACAAGATGAGACAAGTTACTGGTTGCTCGGTTTGTTGATCTGCAACTGAATTATCATCTGAGATAAAAATCTGCACATTCTAAAATGTGTTTGTAGTGATGTGATATCCTGTAGCTTGCTCTGCATCTCATTGAGCTGTAGTTCTGTTGTCACGGAAAGCATAACAGATTATGGCAGGCACTTGAAATTACAGTCACGCTCGTTTTAAATGCCCCACCTGAATCCATTAAACATCTGCTGTAATGTGTGCGGGCCACGGGGTGATATCTGCCGCCAGAGAGCTGCTTTGAACAGGTAATATTTCAGTGAGTACTAAGGGGTAAATTTGTATGAATAATTTCTCCCAGGAGTTTGTTCCAAGCCCCTGGGCTACTGCCACATGGAAGCTGTAGAACCAAATGGATTTTAGATGGTTTGTGGGTGCTGTCTTACTTCATTATCATAACTGATTCTGTTTAGCAGTACATATACCTCAGAGCGTTTTCTTCAACTTTCTCACAGCAGATCCTGTTAAACCTTTTTGTCCCTCCCTGAAGAGAAACCTTTTTTATTTAACCAACACAGCGGTGTGTTTTAGAACAATGAGTTACAGTGATTTCTAATGTCACCTAAAAATCTCTTTGAATATATGAGTCTCTCCCTCTCCTGTCCCATTTCTGCCTCATAGTAACCAGGCTGTCCCTCTGTTATGGTTTGTGTCTGGGAGTTTTCTCATGTTGCTGAGATCTCTTCCTCCTCCTCCTCCTCCCCCTCCAGGTCCTCCCTCCCCTCCTCCCACGCCTCAGATACCATGGCAGGGGTCTTCCCCCTGGAACTGTCCAGCTGCTTTATCTGAGAAATGACCAATCACTTTAACAGAACACAGATGTATCTGCAAAGCATCTTAGGAGCTTCTAAACAATGCAGTTCATGGATTAACTACTCTTACGGATGTCCAGCGTAAAGAACATGAAGAAGGACATCCCAGGTCAGAGAGGAAAGAACACAAGTTTAAAAGCAGATGTGCAAATAGGTGGTAATGATCAAAGGTGCTTATTGTTGATGGACAAACTCTCATGGACAGTGGAAAAACACAAAGGTTCCTGGGGATTAAAATGTACAAGAAAATGACAGATAGTGGCATTTGTCTCTAACTGCAAATAAACATTGTGTAAACAAAATTCAAATACATTTTAAAAGTGTCCTGCCAAAACGGCGCTACAGTTTAACTGCGCTCTTTACAGATTACACATCTGCTAGTGCTCATCTGGTCTTCTGAGGAGCGTCAGCACTTTGTGCAATTTCATTCACTCAGTTTCACTCACCACTGTGTATGGCCCAAAGATGTGTGCGTCAAGTTTTATTCTTTGTACTCTGCATGGGTGCTTTTTACATGCATGTGTTGGATGAGACATGTGACAGCGTGATGTTAGAAGCAGTTCATACACCGTGGAGAACATATATCTGCACATACTTAGAGAAGTCTTAAAGTCTTCAACTAAATGATGCACTTTAAAAGAACCATTTGACATTTGGGAATATGCCTCTTTGCTTTCTTGCAGAGAGTTTGATGAGGAGGTTGATACCCCTTTCATGTGTGTTCATTAAATATGAAGCTACAGTCAGGAGATGGTTAACTTAGTGAGGTATAAATGCTTGCAGCGTTTTTGTGTCGTTTTTGTCCAGGATCGGTTATGTACCAGACTATTGCATGGCTGGGCATTGTGGCTTCCTGCAGTCTTTCCCCTATGCCTGTTTGCTCACAGTGATGAAAATGATAATGTAAGAAACAAATCTAAATAAAAAAATTTAGCTTTTGGTACACAGATTTAGCCCTTCCAGTTTAGTCATGAAAGCACTATCGTTGTCTATTTGAGTCCAAGTTACATTTAACCCCCAGGATTTTTTTAGGGTTTCTTCCATTTTGACAAAAATGCTTGTCAATTTTTTTGTTTTTACACTTTTGTAAATGCTTCGTTTTTGTTTAGTTTTGGTAAAAATCAAGTTGTATTTTTGTACCTTGTTTATTGGCCATATGGTGTTTTTTATATGCTGGAAGACACATCATGAGTATAATAGGCAGTCAGCGCCATGGCTAAAAAACACATGGATTAAGACATTCAGGATTTGATACGTAACAAACCTTAGGAACCACTCCTGTCAACTTGCAGGGTGGGACACTATCTATCAATATTCCTTATAACTGACTCTGATTCTAACATGTATGGCTGAAGTATTTCAATATTATCACTTGCCATTAGTAGTGTAGAGTATTTTTAAAGACTTTGAGCAGAGTTGCTCAAGCTGTGGTGAATGGGGGTGGATGGAGAGAAGGACTAACGAGTGATATCAGTCTACTTGTCTTTCCAAAAGAACAAGTCATACAAATAATGTGTTCATGAGCATTAAAGCCTGTAGATATATTACGGTAGGGTCCAACAATAAAATAATATATATAAATGAGCATAATGTGAGCTCTTTTATAACTTTAAGTTAATGGATGGAAGTATTTAAAATGTTCTTGCTCATTCTAATCTGTATAATTTTCAAATAAATATTTAGTACAATACATTTCCTACTATGTACAGACCGGTTAAACAGTGCACTAATATCTTTTTGCCAACCCTTCACCATACTTGTGCAAAAGAAGTTGTATTTGAGTCCTTCCATGCAGTTGCAGACAGGATTTATTGCCTCAATCTAAACTCTTTGTAGCTCAAGGTGAGCCAGGGCTAAGCAGTTACAGGCCAAGTGCACAGACTGCATACTGTAGTCACTTCCTTTGGTCTCGTCAAATAATTGGACAAGCTTATAGCTGTGAAACCTCCATTTTTGACAAGGAAAACTAATGTTTTCCTGAGTTGATCCATGGGCACCTTTTTCATTTAGGGTTTGCTTTGGCTTGACTTAAGCCAGATGAAAGTTTATTTTAGTCCATAAATTGCTTGGCTCTAAAGAAAACCACCCAAGCAAAATCCTGGATGTATCCGGCAAAGAATTCCCAAAAAATAACAGTGGTGTTGTGGAGTGAAGTGGCACCATTAAGAGTGAGAGAAAGAAATATGGGGAAAGAGATGCTTCTTACAAGGTTGACTGATCGCACCTCTCTCCCGTGTGATTCTGACCTTGGTCATGTTACAGCAGAACACAAGGCAGCTCTGAACCCATTCACTCTCTCACTTAAGTGTGATGCAGAACCACCCTTCACTGGACGTCTGCACTAGTTAAAGCCTGGTTGGAATCCGTGAGAAAACGAAAAGTATGTGATATGATGCAAAGAAAAAGGTCCTAAGTTCAGTTTAAATTCCTCGTAGGTCATTTCCATGTCAAAGTAGCCTAAAGAAATCTTAACAAAAAAGAAATACACTTGTTTAAACAGTTCCAGATGCTACACGAGATTGGATTAGGCGATTAAATATATTCCAGGATTGAATAAAACTCTATTTAGTGTTCATGATTTCCTGCACTAATTCTGCTTTAAGATGGGTGAGTTCCAGACCACTGCTACCACAGCTCTCTCATTAGTGGGCATGTGGGTGTGGAAGGTTTGTAATTCATGTACATCCTTCCATTCATCCAGCCCTATGCCTTCGCTCTTGTTTTTCTCCCAGTATCAGATAGCGCTCTGGCTGACCCTCGGGCCCTGCCCCTGCAGTCGGTCGTCTTTTTCCCCATATTGGCCACATTCTCACCACAACACGCTGATGCAGAGGGGAAGGCTGTGGTCGGGCAATTAACTCAGCTCCTGTGCTGTGCCAAACAAAACTTCCTCTGCTGTTTTTACAGCAAAGTCCTTCAAATTATGGTTTTCATACATGCGTAGAGTGGAGCTCAGCCATCTGACGTTGCTTTGTCACCGTCACAAGCCTCTTGGTCTGAATGCAAAGACAGAAGGTAAAGTTCACGCTAGAGTTTAGGAGAAGCAGGGTAGGTGTCATGGCAGGCAGAATCGCTCCAGGTTGGGAATACCTAGAAATAATGCATGAATGAAAGCCCTTCATAGGCATTTAACCATTCAGCCTGCAGAACCTTCACTCAGGTTTAGGAGCTTTTTCCTGAGGATGTTCACAGTTTATTACAGTAACTTTGGACATCAGTAAATGTTTGTGATGCAAGGAATTGTCATAGTAGTTCTTCAGAATCAGTCGTTGTGTTAATTACTATTTTAACAAGATTGCTAATCTGTCATAGATATCTTATCAAGAAGCACTGATATTTCCACTCAACTTTCTCCCTGAAGGAACGTCAACCTCTCCTCAAAACATCTCTAGTTTACTGCCTGTGTGCCTGATCTTTCTTGTGTTAGTTTCTTGTGGGCTTCAGGACAGTGAACAGTGCTGGAATTGTGGCGATCAGTTGTGATTTGAACATACTACACCAACACAGAGTCCAATCAGAGATGACGGTGGCAGTTGCCCCAGAGAGAAGGAAGCGCAAACGGTACGAACGTAAACAAAGGAGGAGGAAGAGAGCTGGGATCCATGTTAGGCTAAAGGCTAAAGGCTAACCCCTCCAGACCAGCAGGACCGTCGCTCCTACTCTCCAATGTCTGCCCCCTTGACAACAAGCTGGATGAGTTACGTTTGCTGAGAGAAACCCGCAGAGAGTGGAGGCACTGCTGTGTGTTGGCTTTAACAGAAACATGGCTCCATCACAACATCCCAGACAGACATACACCTGGAGGGGACGACATTATTCCGGGCGGACAGACAGACAGCTAGCTCTGGGCAGCATCTGCAGCTTCACCATCATCACACCATCGTGTGTGTCTTTGTGTCCCTGAAGACCTACCAGGACCTGAAGAGGTTCACCATGTTCAACGGATGGCGGCGCGCATGGACGTAGTGGCCTCTTCAGGAGGCAGCGACAGTGAACTTTTAGTGACTTATTACAGATGTGCATTCCGCAAAATAATTGCTGGTTGAATAATCCTGAAGAAACGCACTGTCATCTTGCCTGTACTACTGTGTATGTACAGCAAAATGACAGTAAACTTGATTTGATTTTTGATTTGATGTCCATTCTGTGTTTTGTTTATATGCTATGTGACATATCATGACTGTAATAAGCAACTCCATCTCATAACTCCAGGGTTTCATGTGTAAAAACTTGATCCGATCCAGTCAATTTGCAGCATGGGGCTTTCTGTATTCTTCTTCTTCTTCAGCATCGGTTTCCTGTTCGAACATGTATGGATAAATTACTACAATATTACAACTTCGGTATCATGTAGTGACAGTTTACAGTGTCTAAACAGAGTCGCGGGTAAACTGGTGTGCTCGAGCTGCACCACGTCAGGAGGGGTGAGGAGGGACTAAAGATCTGCACATTCTAGAGAACGCAACAGTGTAGAGTTACATCTGACATCAGACACATTTAGTGTCTTGATTCTGTGACTTTCAGCTTAAAGTTGCAGCCATTATTGTTGTTCTATTATAATTTTGCAATACATTTTGTTGTCTAACTGCTGCACATTAATCAATACTTTTATGTTCCCAATGGCTCAAATGACTTTGTGTAATGTGAGATCAGTTGCTTGCAGGTATGTATCATTTGGTGTTTTTAGTAAATAAAACATGACACTACTTGTCCAGCACCAAATAAAGGAAAAATCTAAAGTCAGGTATTTCTGCTGGAGTTGGAAACAAAAAAAAGAGTTAAATGTTTAAACCAGTGGAAATGCCAGTTTTTCTATGTGCTTTCTACTGTATGACTAAATATGTCCTCACTGCCCTCAGTGTTAGCAATATTAGTAACTTTACAATGTGGTAATATGTCAATATTGTTAACAGATAATTCTGCTGCCCCCAAGATGTCAAAGCAAATTTAAGGAATGCAGTTTTAACACTTGAATGCCTACATTTTTTTTTATTCATTAAAAAAATGAGATTGAAATTAGAAATAAGTTTCAAATAAAACTCTTCATTTCTTCTTGTATGAAATCTCAGAAATGGTGAAGGACATCCATCACAGTTATTTTCACATTTCAGTTTCTGGAGTTTTTGCTTTACGATTTTTAAAGTGATTGTCCATTGATTATTCAGGTAATTGAGTAGTTAATTTATAAATACACCCCTCCTTGACCTTCAAAAGTAGATTTTCAGGAAGCTGATTTTCCAGCATGCAGCAGAACATGACTGCATTTTTCACAGAGGAGATATGTAGGTGAGGGGAGGATGGGGTCATTTACTTGGTTGCTTTACTGTTGGCAGTCATGTGTGGATTTAAAGACCGTGAACGTTCCTCCTAGTGTGAAGACTTTGCAGGTGCGTGAGCAGCAGAAGCCAGGTTTTCTCAGCTGCTGTCATTATATGGAATAAAGGTAGCGTCTGTTTGCTACATGGGAAGTGCAAATATCCGTTATGGAGCTTTCGCTGCCCCATGCTGCTGTTTGCCCTGTGAGGTCAGAACTTGCGTCCCTTCCTCTGCACCTCCACTCTAAACCCACCAAATCCTATAAACACATCACAGAAGTTAAATCTGATGATGTTGAGGAAAATCTGGCAGTGATTTATTGATTTTATTGCCATGCTCTTACTCCAGCTGCATCTCCTCCTCAGGTTAACAACAATGGCCTGGTATCTTTCCTGAGGGAGGTGTCTCAGTTCACACCAGTAGCTTTTCCAATCGCCGGGGACAGACGGGTTGTGGCACCATTCTGGGCCGATGTGGACAACCGTCGAGCCGGGAGAGTCTTCTACAGGGAGAGTCAGGATCCCTCCATCCTGAGGAGGGCCTCAGGTGATGTTCGGTCGTACTTTTCAGAGTACCCCGACTTCAACGCAACATGGACCCTCATCTCTACATGGCATCAAGTTACTTTCTTTGGAGGCAACTCCCGTACACCGGTATAATCTCACATTTCATTTTACAATTGTCCTGCTCCTATGTAATTACTGTTGTCGGGTCTTCATCAGTGATCTCCAACCATTGATACTTGTTCCCCATCACGTTTTGCAGCCACCCCGGGGCGTATGGTGAGATTGTGAAGTATCTCATCCAGACACAACCATCCAATGCTGATCTTTTGTCATTTCAGTCTGACAGTAACCAGTACCAGCTACAAAAGGCTGACTGCACCATATGCACCTCCCACCAACCTTAGTTAGACATGTTGCCTCTGGGTGTGCGTGAAAGCTAGCTAGCAAGCTATTTAGCATGGCACCAGAGAAGCTGAAATAGTTGGCTAAAAGTAGATCCATCTTCTGCCACCCGAAGTGTTGGCAGCATCTGACTTGACAAAAGCAACCTTCACAGTCAACTGTATGGAAAATATCTTATACATTTAATTGTATAACATCAAACTTGTGTTGTGTTATTGACAAAGTCACATTAAATTCCAATGAAATAAACACTTCTGGAACATGGTGGGTAGTGCTGATAAAAGTCAGGTCGAATCACTGTTATTCAAATGGCACATTTAAACAAAAGATATTGGACAAAGGGCTTTTGAACTGAGAAATACGAGGTATGAGTGTTTAAAAAAACAAGGTTAAAATACTACTATTATTTATTAACCAAATTACCTGAGTTATTTAAATATTAAGATTACAAACCTACAGTATTATATATCATACAAATTACCCTGACTAATTTAAATAGTAGTGTGAAGACTCTACAATATTATATATTATACAAACTTACCTGACTAATATAAATATGAAGATTAGGAACCTAAAATGCTAAATTACCTGGTAACTAAAAAATTAAGGGTAGTACTGGAAAAAAAATACATGGAACACCCAACAAAGTCAAAGTTCATAGGGAATCTGTGAGCAAACATATTGGCAGCAGTGGAGAAGAAGAATTCACTTTTCGTAGGAAGAAACCACTTAACTAAGGGTGCTTGAGCGTATCTAATACAAATATTTGGGTCCATCAGACAAAATGAATGTAAATCTAAATAATCTTATATTCTATGGTAAATGTCTGTTTGTTAACTTTTCACATGATTTTTTATTATCTGGTTTTTAAAAAATCTACTGATTCTACTGTTGTCTTTGAAGTTCTTGTCCATCTGCCTCCACAACAAGTCCAGAAAAATCTACTGTGTCTCACGCTGACTGAATCTGCACCATCAATGTGAAGATTCTGTTAGATACATGTATTATTACAAAATTTCCTAGAAATCAGGAAATGGTTTAACCAAGTCTCTTTCTCTTCTGTGCAGGTAAATACTTTCCAAGTGGTGCTCATTACAGATGGAGAGCTTTCCTTCACGATACTCCAGTACAATAACATCACTTGGACCACAGGTATGCACGCCAGCAGTGGAGGAAACCTGGCTGGGCTGGGAGGGATTGCAGCACAGGTAAGATCACATGGAATGTCCAGTATCTGCTTTCCCATTTCCATGCGTCTGAATTGTAATTCGATGATCCTTTGTCGTAACTGCCTCGGCTTTGTTACTATCTTCCCAGGCAGGTTTTAATGCCGGTGATGGCAAGCGCTATTTCAACATCCCTGGCTCTCGCACCGCCGATGTGGTGAATGTTGAGGGAACCACCAACGTGGGCTACCCTGGCCGATGGGTCTTCCGTATAGATGATGCACATGTGGAAGTGGGAGGCTGCAATAATTCTGGTGAGATTAGTACTTTTAATGCTCCTTGATGTCTTATTATTGTTGTTCCCAGGATTCCTGTTACACTGACCTCTTTCTGCAGCCTCAGTGTGCCCACACCTGCGCCCCTGCCTGAACGGAGGCCAGTGCATCGATGACTGTATCACAGGAAACCCCTCCTTCACCTGCTCCTGCTTGGCTGGCTTCACCGGTCGACGATGCCAGATCGGTGAGTTATGGTTGACACCACTTCCTGCTCTGTTGCGCTTGACCCACACTGTGAATGACTACCTGTCTACCTGAGATCACCCTGGAAAAATGCTTGTAAGGAAAATACTAGACTTGCCAAAGGGACACCTGGAGATTTTCTTAATACCTGTATCAGCTTCTTCTCCTCGGACTTTACCTTTTTATCTGACCTTGGCAAGATGTTTCCCTCTAATTAAAAATATCAAACTAGCTCCTTTGTGTTTCTCCCTGTCGCTGCAGATGTCGATGAGTGTTCTTCAAATCCTTGCCAGAACGGGGGGACTTGTGAAGACCAGATTAATAGTTTCATCTGTCAGTGTCCTCCTGGATACACAGGGATTCACTGTGAAACAGGTACAACTGGTACATTGCTTCAAGCTGTTGTAGTTATTTTTACTGTATTTGTTGTAGTTGCTTGCTCCTAATAAATTCTCTTATCTTCTTAATATGCAGATAATAACTTGGAAAGTAAAAATCCGAACAAGAAACATGTCTGCTGTTTAAACAGGAGCATGGAGTGAATGTGATGGCCAAGTTGTTGGTGTGCATATCACATTTGTACCAATCAATGCCATCAGCAGTGATACCCCGATTCGTAGACATATAATTTCTAACTATTGAAAACCCTTAATGATTGAGGTTTTTTTTTTCTGCATTTCTTCTTGTATGTTTTGCATAAAGTAAATAGGCTAAAGACCTGGAAAAACTGATTACTTCAAGGTTGTTGTTTTTTTGTCTCATTAAGCACCTTTCAATATCTGTCCAGCCTCTCTGGAGTTCCACAGTCCAGCATGTGGAGATGTACTAAACCTCTTCTAACATTTCTATTACTGCTCCTAATAGAGACTCTTTAATTTATGGGGTAAAAACTTTAAATAATTTCTTGAAGTGTAAACATATGTATAAGAAATGTATACTGTGTATATTTACCTAACTGAGTAGGTAAAAGTTGTAAAAGTTGGTAGGGTGTATAACCAGCAGGTGCCAATGTTTTCTGCAGTGAGTCACTGGTTTGATTCTTGGCTGAAACAAAAACTGTTTTGTAGACTATCGTGGTCCAGCCTCTCCGGAGATTCTGGCCACTGGATATATATCAACTCAATAAACAAAAGTTTAGGGCACATACCACATGGTTGCCAATGTCATCGGCCGTGGTACCTGGTTCGATTCCTGCCTGGCTGGACTTTTACTGCATGTCATTCTCCTTCTCCCAGCATTGGTCAGGTTCTAATGATTTTGAACTCGAAAACCACAGACAGGTGATCCATTTTATTCACTGTATATCACAAATTCCACATTTCTTCTCCTGGCCTCTGCATAAAATAATTATGTTGAAGACAACAACAACAAAAAAAGTTTTTTATAATATGTGTGTCCGGTCTCTCTGAAGCTTCTGTGCCTATTCCCACAGTCCGGCCAGTGGAGATGTATCAAACCTCTTCTAATACCTTTCGCAGCCAGCAGCGCATACTTGCAGAGTGAGGGGAGCAGTGTATCGGATATATTAATCAGCTGAGTAAATATTCCATGAGCGTGTCTCTCTGCCTGTGTGTGTGTGCGTGTGTGTGTGTGTGTGTGTGTGTGTGTGTTGCAGACATTGACGAGTGCAAAGACAGGCCATGCTTCAACAACGCGTCGTGTGTACAAGGCCCTGGCAGCTTCACCTGTGTGTGCAAGCCGGGTTACACTGGTGTGCTGTGTGAGACAGGTGAGCGGAGTTTTTCACAGTCCGCAGGAAAGTAGGCATCTCTCTCCAGAGGAAATATTTTCTGCTGCTTTCTACATCAAACTCAGTCTTTTGACAGATGTTTCTGTCCAAAGAGTTTCCCAGTCTACCTAGACAAATGGGTTATGGTTGAATGGATTTGCAAGCAGCTCTTTTTTTTTTTTTTTGGGTCACACACTGTAGCAATGAACCACAATGAGAAAGTTCACTGAAGTCAAGTCAGTATCCAAAAAAGTAATTTTCTAATCTCCTTTCTCTTGTGATTGATTGTTGATGAAACTTGAATCCAGTGGAGAATTAAATTATCAGGCCCTGTACAGTTCATGAATCCTTGTTTCTACATGAGACCAGATTACTCTTAATACCAGACACCTGGTAAATGAAACTCTATGCTTTCAGAAGGGAAGTTCAATTCTCCTAATCCAACTTAGTGTCCAAGACAACAACAACTTCTTGCTTTTCCATGTGACGCTTGAAAAATCTTAATGTGAAACTGAACCAACAGAAGATAAACTTGTCATCTTCTGATTAATGGACTTTTGTGTATCCTCCAGATATAGACGAATGTGAGTCGCAGCCCTGTCTGAATGGAGGAGAGTGCATCGATCAGGTGAACAACTTCACCTGCGCGTGTCCGGCTACGTTCACTGGAGCATTCTGTGAGACAGGTGAGTGCATTAACTTGAGTAATGCCCACAGAGCATGTTCAGAAAAGTTGCTTTTGACAGTTTTACACTGCTTACTTCTTTGGCTTCCTGTAATGTAGCACTGTTCCAACTGGAGCAAGCAATAAAGGGGAACCTGTGTTACATCTTATAGAGCAAGTGTTTGCAAGGAGTGTTCGTATCTTCAACCGTTGTTTAAGTCAGCTGGTACTTTATTTGGTGGGTTCAGTGTCTGAAATTTCTTATGTGTGTTTGTCAATCATCCTATCTGCATATTAGTTCAGTGCAGTCTAATAAAGTGTGGGCTCTGTTACTGTCTGCAAAGGTTATTTTAACAATTAGTTCACTGAAATTACTAAATAAATACAATAACAATATAGGCATACATTAGTTGATATCATAGTTTTATTCTTACATTTACAGAAATACTTTACATAAAACCTACTTTTCTGAAGAAACTTTCCTAAATTTGTCAATGTCCGAACAATAAATTTCTTGTTTCGGCACAGCAGTTCCAAGTTACTGTTCTATGATAATTGTAGTCAGCAAACTTATGACCCTTTTTGTTATTCTCAAGTTTGCTGTTTCTGTAATTGCTGCTCTCTGTTCTTTGTGAAGTTGTTAACGTAGCTATGCAGCTTTCATACCTTCAAGAGTGGGAGCAGAGGGAAACAACCAGCCTCGTGGTTCACCAGGCTACGATGTTGTCAGCTCGACTATGTGTTCGTGAAGTGTTACTGACATGTCCTTGAATTCTAGAGGGAGTCAGTGTTTATGCAAAGCTAATCTAATCACCTCCTGGCTGTAGCTATATAATTACTACACAGAAAGTAGAGCAACATCAATCGATTTATCCTGTTTTGGCAGGAGAGCCAGAATTCAAAATTGGAAAACTAAGTTGTCAAAAAATAAAACATATGGCCAAACAATGTTGTTGATTGTGAAACTCAGCCAACCACAGAACATATCATTTCAGAGAGCACTGTAAAATTTCGCAATACCTTGATGGTGTGATGGCACCCTTGCTATTTAAGGTCTAATTCAACAGATTTGGCGAAACCCAGTTTACAAACTTTTCACTGTTTCATAGAATTAAAAATAAATACATTTTGAGGTTATATTTTTATACTTGTTACATCACTTCAACATGATAAAATCTAAATCTTGAAATGGAAAAGTAATTCCATTAAAAGCTATCAAGCTAAAAACCTAGCAAAGTGACCACTTTAAGCGTCCTTTGTGGGATTTCATGTGTTTCATCACGTAATTTAAATATATTTCATTCAACCTGTGAGATGTTTTAATGAAAACTAATTAGGCAGAATGATGTTATCACAAATTTCCCACATATTTCTCATATTTTTTGCGTTCCTCCAGTTAGTGCTATCTTGTAATAAATAGGTTTGGGTTCATTTTGGCATCCCTATACCATGAAAGTGAATGGATTACCAGTGTAAAAAGTTTTCATAGGCACCATTTGGACACCTTTTCTGAATATACATAGTTTTAATGTGATTTTTCAACAGTGTATAACTCAGTTACATTCATATTGGATGTACTGGGGTGGTAGTATGCATATATCTCAGAGTCGTGTATCTCCAAACCTGAGCAAATGAATCCATAAACTCTCTTACCTCTGCTGCATACCACCAGATATAAGAGAAGAAATATGTGTTATTGGTGTTTGGAAGAACAAACCCTTTAAAGCACGTTCTTGTCTTCCACTTTCAGAGCTGGTGGCGCTTCAGGCCAATTCAACTGAGGCAGAAAACCAAACAGGTAAAAGCAAGTACAGCTACAGCTGAAGCTTTGCCAAAAGTTTTTCATATTCGCTTGGTTTTTACATCACAGCCTGTCAACCTGTTTTCCATCTCCAGCCTTGTGTGAAGACGAAGACTGCAAGAAGCACCAGATTTGTGAACACACCAGCTCGGGTATCTACAACTGTACATGTGCTCCAGGCTTCTATGGTGACAAGTGTGAAGGTATTGTACATTTGGCCAGACTGACGCTTACAGCAGGCAGCTGGGCAGGTAGAGAGCAGACTGGGGTATTTGAAGAGGAGCTGTGCTATCCCACAGGAATTTGGAACTCTGCCCTGGAAGAGGCTGCTGTGATGATGGATTATTGTAATTATCAAAACTGACACGGCCTCGCCCAGTTTACTACGGGAACCAGTCGCTTGATCTTGTAAATAATTGTTTTATAGCACATTTTATTAGTTTACCAACAAGAGGAAGTGCTTTGTCTAGACTTAAAAAGGCCTGTTTATGAGTCAAAGCTGGTCTTTGGTATTCAGGTCATTTCTACAGACAGAGCTGTTGAAATATGCATGCTTCCACACCACTACTTGCTTCTTTGGAAGTTGGCCATTGCACCGCACTACTTTCAAACACAGCTGCTGCTTGCATAACCAATTCAAACACAAAATATCCTTACCTAAGGCGTCATACCTTCCTTTATGAATGCATATTAAGTCATTTTGTATTATATTTAATGTCTGTTTGTTTTAGTGGTGAGGCTAATTCAGGCTCCCATAAGAGGTTACTGTCATTCACTGATAGCAGTTGCCGCAAGGTCCCCCCCACCCCAACTAAAAGCACTTTAATAGTATTTGAGCTATTGCAAATGCATGCTACTTCTCACCCGTGAGCTGAAATAACTATCAGTGCTTATATAGGCTCTCTTAAATCTCCCAAATACTTTCCTGCCTGGCTCACTTGGAAGGCACAGCGGAAAAAGGAGCACGATCCTCCAAGGAAGAGAAAGTAGCGGGACTCAGAAGTGCCTAATCAGGCTCTCAGATCAAAGGGCCTGGGCCGCACAGGTGGCCAATGAAAGTGGCTCTTGCAAATTAACAATCCATTAATTGCCCTCAGGGCCAAGCATTTTGGCCACAAAATATGCTCCATATCATCAGAAAAATAATACCCTCCACCGAGCTCCCGGGACTTCAAAGCGGAGCCATTTAGCTGTGATACGGCCATGTCCTTTGATCCACTGTTGCAATTAGGAAGCAGAGGAAAATAAAAACATTCTTACAATTTGTGCAGAGCGGATGTTCGGCGTGCTGGCTGGTAATCTTCTGGTCCTGTGAACTTTGTTGGAAAAGATTAGGGAAAGAGAAATGACAGTGAATCAATACAGAGTTTACAGTATTGTAGATGAAAGCAGCTCAGCATATGGTGCAGATGTTGACCGTTTATACCTTCTGTCTTTGTTTACACGTAGGCCAATGCTGAAAACTTTACCTAATTTAAGCACTTGCTTTCAACTAGCTCGCAAACTTTCCAGCTTTAGTCTTTCATTCTAACACACACACTCTCTCTCTGTGTCTGCAGAGGAATGTCTTTGCCAGAATGGGGGTATCTGTGTGGATATCAATGGAACCTGTGAATGCCCTTCAGGCTACACAGGAATCTACTGTCAGTTTGGTGGGTATGATATGTATAATCCTATCGGGTGTCTCACAAAAAGCTTTGATGACTGGCGTCACTGTAAGATCCCAGATGTCTCAGACCAAAAGACATTTTTCCAAAGTTTGTGAACCTGTCTCTCACACTCAGAAGTAACCCAGACGCCATGCAGTAACAGCAGACCTTGCCCTGATGGAGGTCCTTGTTTGGAGTACGGAGGAACCTACCTATGTACGTGTCAGACTGGAGCGGAGCTGGATCCTCCTTACCCCTATGGTAAGAGCCATGGACATAGATATCGTTTGAACATTGGGGAGTGGGTGTGGTCATCCTCCAACCCAAAATTTTAAATGCCAAACAGCTCATTTCCTGCATTCTGTTGAATATTTATGCACCAATTTCTGCATCAATTTATGGTAGAAATGTGTTCTTGTTAAAGACAGCATTTAGGCACTGCATTATATAATGGAATATAATGAATAAATATTTATTCTCCTGTGAATCAACTTTTCTAATTTAGTATTTTTCCTGTTAAATCAACACACTTACAGGCTGGATTTACTCTTCTGTGCTCTTTTGTGTATTTTGTTTGGGGAAATAACTTCTTTTAATGCACCGGTGGCACCTTTTCACACCATTTTGATTATTTATAAACCTCTGGACTTTAAGATTTCTGCTCAGCTTCAAAACTTCTGCATATTCATAACATATTACACATATCTCTGTTCAATATGCTGATGAAAAAAGACCCGTTGTGTCAGAGTAAATATTAGAGCTTTTCAAAATAAAAGTCCTTTCCTTCTTTCATATTGTTATTGAGTGGAAGAAAAGTGCTCATTCTAAATATTGAGGGGAACATACCCCTTCTCTCCTTCCTCTGTGAAATCTACACCTATGGTAAGAGCACCAATCCAACAACATATCATTTTGCATGTGGCAGCCTGTTGCTCTGTGGCAACAAACACACTTCTAAGCAAATCACGTGTCATTTTCTGCTTCAGACAGAATGGTCACATTTGTAGTTTAAGAAGGTGGAAAAAAATTCACAAATGACTGATGTTGTCACAGAAGTGCATTTGTGAGATTTTGCAATTGATCCGATCATAAAATGACAAATAATCTGTTTTGCCATTTCCCAGTGCAATGGAACACAGTCAAGTCTCGGTGTGTGTTTTTCAGTACAGCCCCGATCGGTCTGTGACTCCTCTCCCTGTCTGAATGGGGGCTACTGCTACGAGCGGGATGGAGGCTACACCTGTGAATGCAAATACGGATACTGGGGGAAGCACTGTGAAAAAGGTAGCATAATTGATAAAACTACAGAGAAATGCCTGCATGTGAATGCATGAAGCACCAATATCAAAGCATCCTTCAGATTCATGCGTTATTACCCAGGCTTAAACCCAACTCCAGCTTTAATGCATGCCATTACTCGTAATGCTGCTTGAAATATGGCATTGCTGAAAGGCTTAGGATAATTTTTACTTATGACTGATTTATGGGCTCTTTTCCTGATGACTCGAATTGCAATGTACCGGAACAGATTTATTTTGTGTGATTAAAAGCTTGAGTGCTCACTGCCTCAAGGATTCCCTTTTCTCTGTCTCTTTCCAGTTAGACTCAATACCTGCGCTTCTGGTCCCTGCCGCAACGGAGGCTCCTGTAAAGAAGAGGCAGGTAGCTACCGGTGTGTGTGTCCTTACAGGTTCACTGGAAAACATTGTGAAGTGGGTGAGTGCCACCTTAATGAAAACATTCTCTATGCAGTGCCCAAACCTTGTTGTTATTAAAGTAATTAAAGTACATGATAACAAATGTAATCACCAGATGAGCCCAGTTCTTCCCATACATGAGTGTATAAGCGTGTGCCCAGTGTATACACTGTTGCACTTATGGTTTCAAATTCCTAAAACCCCTCATAAGGACTAAAAAAAACCCTTCTCGAGACAGGTGCCGCAAATTAGATTTCTCTCTAAACATCATGATACTTGCATTGGATAAGTCTTTTCAGTTTATCTATGTATGCTGTGTCTGTCCCTATGAAATAAGCCATAAATAAACCATAAATAGATTAGATTTCAATGAGTATTCTTGAACTAAATAAGCAGAAAGAGCTTCTGCTACTACCTTTAATTTAGATGAAGTACCTTTCCCTGCAGTACTATTACGTCTGGTGTAGTAATATTACTGCAAGGTAAAAATACTCTGTTGTAAAAATCCTGTGTTTATAAAAGTGTTTTAGTGTAACCAGAAAAATTCACTTCAAGCAACAAAAATGGACAGTCAATCCCTTTTAAGACTGCTAAGCTATCTGGCTTCCAAGATACCCTGAAGATGATTTGTTTTTTTAATGGTATGCACTCAACATGATCATTGTACATGTGAGTTATCATCTGTAGCATGATCACTGATTCCAGACCTTCAGGAACTGTCCTTATGGGTTGTCAGGGACACTTTACAGCTTTATCTTTCTTATTAATACATGAGGACTTCATGTACATGCCAGCATAACTCTAACCTGAGCACATCTTTCAGACACATAATCAACATATTTTTGTTTAAATAACCTAGCACCTGCCTTGAACCACCTTTCATGAATAATCATTTAAAATATTTTTTAAATATTTTATTATTTGGGTAAATTTGATATGTTAACTTTATTTCCCTGTTGGAAAGCACTTCTAATGTCTGTTGTTTAAAATGTGCTATATAAATAACATTGACTTCACCTGACTTTCCTTTAAAACTCTGAACTGTACAGTACCTTCCCCTTTGATCTCAAAACAGCAAACTGTCTTAGTAGCAGACTTAACTATATTATTGTGTATGTTGGTGTTTTCTTCTAGGGAAGCCCGACCCCTGTGCCTCCAGCCCCTGTCTGAATGGTGGGACATGTTTTCACTACATAGGAAAGTATAAATGCGAATGCACAGATGCCTTCAGCGGCCGGCACTGTGAAGTAAGCAGGAGCTCAGTACATACCTCTGCAGGTAAGCAGACCATATGTCATCACACAACAATGTCTTAATCTCACCCTGACGCTAATGTTTGTACAATGATTGGCACGAGCAGGGTATATCCTGAGGGTTTAACTGTGTAGATACTGACTCTCCATCTGAAGATAATCTTAGCAGTGTTGCTGCACTAGAGGCCTCACATTTACAGATATAGAACGGCTGCATAAGCTATATATAGTAGGGCCTGATTCAACCTGATGATTCGTGTCTATACGCTCTAATAGCGTGCTGAAGGTAATATTAGGAGGACAGAAACAGAGAACCAGGATGGAAAACACCTCCGCTGGCATTAGTATGCTCTGGATGAGCTCCTTTAAGCCTCAGTGTATGTGAACTTGTGTTTCGAAGCAGCCATGCTGACGTCAACACGTTCATATTCATTTCAGAGCTGGGCTGTGGGCCGCCCCCGCAAGTCAAGCATGCTGAGGTCCAGTTCTCCTTGACAACACCGGGCTCCATGGCTGTGTATATATGCCACCCAGGCTTCACGTCGGTGCCCAGAGCTACCCAGAGCATCTGTGGTATTCAGGGAGACTGGAGCCAGCCACCGGTTTGTGAGGGTCTGTAACACACATCAACACACAGATCCCCAAAAAAGCCCAAATAAAAAAAGAACCCAGTTACTACAACAGTTTAGAATGGAAAGTCTTTTAGAAATAACAAGGTCCAAGAAGTCATGCTTTGTATTAAATAGTGCAGAATATTTTTTATTTATTTATTTTTTTTACTATATAAAGCCCTGCACCTCTATGTAACAGAAATACAACCACGGCCAAAAGTAGAGAGAAATCCAAAATGTCTTCAGTCACTGTGAAACAATTATAAGTCATAAATCATAAAAAAGGAGGGGGAAAAACTTTGATTTTATTATTTTCCAAAAAATCTGAATCAATATGTACACTTTTCTGATTGCACACAGGTGTTACACATACTGGTCTCCACATGCTGTAGACACTGTTTACATTTTTACAACCTCTGAATACTTGGCGTTCTTCACACTAGTCTGCAGATCAAGACTGTTCATTATGCTGAATGTATCTTCCAACAGGTTGCTGACAGCTTGCTCCTCCTCCTCTGGTTTTTCAACCATGCTACATTTATTTTCTTAATCAAGTCTGTTTTATTTTCCTCTCAGTGTCTTTTGTTGTCTCCACTCTGTTGTGTGTAAACACAGCCTGCAGGTCACCTGAAAATCTTTTGTATTTTTGTCACTTCATTGTTGGTCACTGCTGAGTTAATCATTATTTCCAAGTTGCTCTGAGAAGTGCTGTGTTTTTTGTTGTTGTTGTTGTTGTTGTTGTTGTTGTATGACAACATCTGGTCCGAACAGTTTATTTTGAATGAGAGATGAAGAATAAAGCAATTGGGATGATATATCACAATCTTTTTTTTTTGGTCTGTTTTTCCACAGATGATAATCACAGACTGTTTACAAATGTTACATTTTTTCCCTCTCTTTACAGTTTACAGCTTGATAAATTGCACAAGCTTGGTGATTTTTTTTGTTTTTTGTCTTTTTACATGCTCCAAAGATCACCTGTCTAATCAGTCATCAGAGCCTTAAGATTGCAGCCATTCTTTCCTCCTTTGTAAAATAAAATATTTTAGGTTGGTATTTATTTAGACTATTTTCTTATTTTCCCATCTTCACAGAAATCAACGAGTGTTTATCACAGCCCTGTTTTAATGGCGGTACATGTCGAAACAAGATTGGATCCTACCAGTGTGTGTGCACTGAGGGCTTCAGTGGCAACCGCTGTCAGACAGGTAAGTCTTGATCAAATTAATATTAAATACAGAAATGTAATTCACAGACACATTCAGTATGGATGCTTGTGTGTTTCATCTCCCTTAAGACATAAACGAATGCCTGTCGGAACCCTGCAAGAACAGGGGGACCTGTGAGGACCAGCTAGGCTCCTACTTATGTCACTGTCCACCAGGCTTCAAAGGCCAGAACTGTGAAATAGGTGCAGTGTTATTTTAAACTCTCATATTACTAATTATGCACAGTTTTACATTCATTACTATGCAGAACAACAAATTCTATTAAATTGTCATTTTCTGTGTGCAGAGCAGGACGGCTGCGAGTCCAACCCCTGTCTTAATGGAGGTGTGTGTCGGGGTTACAGACGGAATTATATGTGTGTTTGTAAAGATGGTTTCTTCGGGGACCAGTGCCAGATGTGTAAGTGGCTTTGCCCTGCTTCACAAATCTGTTTGGTTGAAACTGATTCATACTCTTCTAAGAAAACTCTTAAATGTCTCCAAGTTCTATATAAGAGAAGTATCTTATACAGACTGGTAATAAATTAAACGGAAAATTTAAACCCTGGACCTCTGCAATGAGGGGATCAGGTGGCTTTGTTATGCTGTGGGGGGCACTTTAATGACATGGTTTGGGTCCACTTGTTCCCTCAGAGGATGGAGTCACTGCATATCAGTAGAGCTGTTCTGAGTGAGTCTCTTCCAGGATGACAATGCTCCCATCTATAGGGCACTGGGGGTCATTGAATGCCTTGAAAATGAAAACTCGAGGAGTCATATGCTGTGTCTTTTACAGTCACCAGATCTCAACCCAATTCACCACCTTTAGGAGATTTTGTACATGTTAGTCAGTGCTCTCCATCATGAAAGAAAGATATTCATCAGTCCAGTAGAGATCCAGAGACTTGGAGAATCAGTGCCAAGGGACATTGAAGTTGTTCTGGAAGCACAAAGTGGTCCAACACCTTACTAAGACACTTTATTTTGGTTTTCTTTTAATTTCTCATCTGTCTTGATGAAATCCTGGAATGACAACTCTAGAAAGAGATGTAGAAAATCCTTTAAGACATATGCTTTTGTTTGAGAAACAGCTCTGTCAACATTGAGTTTTTTTTTTAAAGAAAGTCAATTTAACTTTGCACACATCAATATATGAACAGTATATATTGCATAAGTGGTTTCTGAGTAACCAATGATCAAAACAGGCACTAAAAAATAACATCAAAAGGTATGTAAGATCTTTGTTGCTCATCGATATATACAAAAATTTAAAAAATAACCCAAAAGCTTAACTCTCTTTTCCCAGCAGACTACAAAAATACACCAAATGTGTAAAATAATCAAGGAAGAAGAAAAAGTAATGTAAAAAGTGCCCATATTTTAAGAACATTATCAGATTTTGCTTTTAAGTGAATCTGATATTTGCTGGGTTTTTCTTGGTGTGTGTTTTTTAAATGTTTATATTTTGCTCTTTGAGTTTTCATGTTTTGCATTTGGTGTGATTACGTTTTTCTGTGCATGTAAAAAGGTCTGCAAATTTACAAAGCCCACAGTCCATGGCAGAGGGAAATATTCATTTACAGTAAAAAACACTCTTTACCCGCCTTAATTGATTTGTTTAAAGTCCAGGCCTCTCTTGAGTTATTTATTTGTGTCACCATGTCACACATTTGCATAACGCCTGTCTGGTAGCTATATTTAAGAGGATGAGAAGAGGTGCTGCAGCAATGTACAGTATGAGACAAATAATATATTGTTCTTTTTTAACATTAAAGCATTTAAACGTATTCTACAAGACCCCAAAAATAAAATGATAAACCTGTGTATCTGCACTATATGGGCTCTTTAATATGTATATAAATTAAGGCTAAATTTCAACACCTCAATTTGTATGTTTAATCAAAATAAGGTGTCAAAAGGATTATATAGAAGCCCACACAAACATCCTAAGTTGTTGGCTGTGCTGATATGAATCATGTTGTTGCGACTGTTTGTGTTTGTCACCCCCCAGTGGAGGACCCATGTGTACTGAAACCTTGTGGGAACCGAGGCCGCTGCTGGAGCGACAGGAGAGGAAACTACAACTGTGTTTGCAAAATAGGACTCACTGGCAAAGACTGTGAGAAAGGTCAGTCAACAATCACACTGCGCTGCACTCTACAAGCTCATCCTGTGGATTGCAAAGGCGACTCTGTAACTGTTTAATGTATGGATTAGACATGTAAGGTTGCCACTGTTCCCAGACCTGCTGCCTCCGCCTGGTCTCCATGTGCTGCGTGTGGAGGAGAGCGAGGTGGAGCTTCGCTGGGATGAACCAGAGCCTTCACACAGCCTGATCAGCATGTTCGCTGTCACATATGCTCCTCTGGGCCACAGCAATCCCAAAACAGACTATCTGGACCGGCAGCAGTCCACCCACGTGATGCAAGGCCTAGTGCCCGGCCTGCTGTACAACATCTCCACCGTCTCCATCAAACTCAAAACCAACAGCAACGACACAAGCCAGCCAGCCACTGCACTGATACGCACCAGTGAGCACACTCTGTAATGTCACACAGAAGTAAATTAGGGCTGCAACTAGCTATTATTTACATTGTGGATTCATCTGCTGAATATTTCCTCAATTGATTACTTGTTCGGTCTATAAGTGTTATTCAATGTTCCCCAACACCCAAGATGACATCCTTAAATGTCTTGTTTTGTTCACAATCCAAAGATATTCAGTTTACTGTCATAGAGGACGAAAGAAATTAGAAAATATATTAAGAAGCTGTAATCAGACCATTTAGATTTTATTTCTAAAAAGTAATCCATGAAACAGATATATTGTCTTGTGCTCTTGAGGATAAGCTGCTTCTTTAAGATTGTTCTGTCCCTTTTAATGATGATTAAGGATGCTTTTTTCAAAAGTATTTCATTGTTTCAGACTGATGTGCAGAAGGTACAAAACGCCTTTTAAGCATCTCACTGAATGCAGCATGTAAATTTTGCCAAACTTTGTCTTTCCACGCTGATTCATGACAGGAAAGGTTTTGCCTTGCAAAACCCGACTTACCAATAAGATTAGAATAGATGTGGGAAACAACAAACGTAATAGTTGACAACTAATCGATTAACTGTTGCAGCTCTATAGTAAAAAATAGGATTCTTGGAACGTTTCTGAGTGTATTCACAAGTTCGAATGCTTGCATGACTTTCCTTGTGTAACTGTGTGTTTCTTTGCAAGGACCTCGGCGGGTGGAGCAGCTGCAGGTGGTGAACGTCTCCTCCTCTCAGGTTTGGCTGAGCTGGTTGGTTCAGGCTGCTCGGCATGCAGCCGTCAGCAGGGTTCACGTGTCTTTACTGCCTTCAGATGGAAGCGAGGCTCGTACTGCCATCCTCAACATGAGCACCACTGAGTACAGCTTCAGGTCAGGTTCTGCACTTTGACTCTGAAGAACACTGATCACCCAGAATTTCCATTCACACACCAGCAGCATCATTTTTGTCCACTGAATGGCGCTGTTAAAGTGTTTTGCTTTAAATGGCTTTGGGTAGTTTATCTTTCAACCAGCAGAGGGCAGAATCACATCACACTTAATGAGCACTTAACAGTTAAGATATTGAGGTATGACTGAAATGCGTTTTTTGTCTGCCTCCTTCTGTTTCTCAGTTCGTTGCTGCCTGGTCAGATGTACACAGTGGACGTGTTGACTCAAAGTGGAATCAGAGCAGATGAGTTTCCTTCTACGAGCCACTCAGCTGGACCACTGCAATTCTGGACAAGTAGGTTCCATCATTCAGCAGTCAGTGCAACAATACATACAGCAATATTTATACCAGTGACGTGCAGTGAGTTTCATGGCTGGTGAGGCACTGACTTCATTAGAATCTGATTTACAAATATATGCACTCTACACAGGAGCATATTTGCCATTTGATTGGCAGCAGTTTATGGGTTATGTTTCATATCTGCATTCTTTACACATACAAACTGTAGCCCACAAAACGCATGTTTCTTTTTTTTTTTTTTCCAAGTTATTGCGGTCTTACCTTTACCTTCAAATAAAGTCCATGCTCTGCTCCTTCTGGACAAAATATCTGTTGCTTTTTTGTAAAAGTCTCCTTATCTTCCTTCGCTGCACTTGACTTGCTAACTGTATACCGTACCTAGTCTAGCTTGCTGTCACTTACTCTGCAGCCACGGAGTCACAAGAAGCATGTCTGGGATCAGAGCGTGCCCTGCCATGAGGCAGGAGAACTGCCTGCCTCACCTAGAACCTCTTCTCAGTCGTTTATGATCACTCAGCACACGGAACACGTTACACACATACAGTTGGGAACAAAAAAACAATGTACATTATCATATACAACAGCTGAACTATGGAAAATCAATTCATATATTAAATGTGTTTGAAACATGTTATTGGCGACATCCAGACAGCAGCACGCTGTCACTGCATGGCATCCAGCATAGGTAGCGAGGGCTACCAAATGAGGCTGAGCTCGCTTGTGCAATCCCTCACTTCGCTGGCTGCCATGCAGTGACAGCCTACGCATGGCAGCCTGCGCAGTTGCACAATACAGGTGAGGCACAGCTCACTGCTGTCTCACCGGCTTCTCTGCCAAGCATTTGAATGGGAAATTGCGAAAATGTAGCTATTTTTAATTTAAAAATCGTCAAAACTGACGAGGCTAAATGAAAAAATAAATACTTTATAGTACAAATCACTTGATAAATATAACCATTTAAATTATTGTCATTATCATATATTTTTTTCTTTCCGTGATGTCAGGTGAGGGCTGCAAGGTGGCGCAGTTGGTAGCACTGTTGCCTCGCAGCAAGAAGGTTGCCGGTTCGCGTCCCGGTGGGGGCACCGGAATCTTTCTACGTGGAGTCTGCATGTTCTCTTTCTACGTGGAGTCTGCATGTTCTCCCCATGCAGCGTGGGTTCCTCCCACACAGTCCAAAAACATGTTGAGGTTAACTGGTGATTCTAAATTGTCCGTAGGTGTGACTGTGAGTGTGCTTGGTTGTCTGTCTCTAAGTGTAGCCCTGCGATAGACTGGCGACCTGTCCAGGGTGTCCCCTGCCTTCACCTTAAGTCAGCTGGGATAGACTCCAGCCCCCCCGCGACCCTCGTGAGGATTAAGCGGTGTATAGATAATGGATGGCTGGATGAATGCCTCCCTTGACCGCACGTCACTGATTTATACCATCTGTATATCAATACTAAGCAACAACATGTATGATATAAAGGATGGTTATCGCCATCAGTAGTGAAATGTAACTGAGCACATTCAGTTATGGCCTGGTCTTAAGTACAATTTTGAGTTACTTTACTTGTGTATTTACATTTTATCTACTTTTTCTCCCTCTGAAATGTAGAGGAGTGGAAGTATATTTTACTCTCTGCTCCACTACATTTATCTTACAGCTTTACTTGCTTTTACAAAAAAGGAAAACCGCATTGTCTTCTTACAAAAACCAGTGTGTAGTCGGGCTCCCGTTCAGATGTCAATGAACTGGTAACAGCTCCAACAAGTAGGGATTTCTCTCTCTGAAGTTCTCACAAAGATTTATGTTCATAAAATGATCCAATATTTTACCAAAAATCACGGATTAGAGGAAAAAGACCTTTGTTTTTTGTTCTTTCCTCCTACATTACTCATGTGATAAGCCCTCAGATTTATGTGCTGTCCCTGTATATACAACTAGACTACAAGTCATTCAAATTCTGCGACATGCTGCTGACACACTGACTCTTCACTGTTATTAATCTAATGACGTCATGTATGATAATATATCAGTCAAAAGGACCTAACCAGGAATTTTGCTTAATACTTTAGCTACATTTTGCTGCTAATGCTTGTGTAATTTTAAGATTTTTCATGCAGGACTTTCACTTGTAATGATTTTTACAGTGCTTCAATTGTACTTTTACTTAAAAAATAAACAAGCATAAAAACCCATAAGGATCTTTATGCGTCTTCAACCACTGACCTTCCTGAACAATCCCTTATAACCTGACCAGACACAGAACTCTGTTTGTGCACAGTTAAAACGGAAAATGCTGTTCATGCAGCCGTCTGACCATCTACATGTGTTACCCTCAGGGCCTCTCCCCCCACAGAACCTCTCCCTGTCACATGTGACCCCTAACTCAGCACTGATCACCTGGAGCCGCCACCCAAGAAACATTCCAGATGGCTTTGTGGTCAACGTGACCCGCGGCTTGAACACCAGGAGTCGCTTCCTGCCCAATGGGAAGTTGGGATCGTACATGCTCCGTGAACTGACGCCAGGACAGCACTACTATGTGGCTCTGACATCGGTCAGGAACACGAGGCAGGAGCAGATCCACAGCATACCTCAGCACTTAGCCTTCACTACCTGTGAGTGTCTGGGGAAATTTTTACATGAAAGCATGCTATTTGTGGGATTTGTGCTCTCAGGAGTAGAATCTCACTGAATCTTGATACGGTGATAAAGAAGTAATTTTTGAAGCACTCTTGTTTTGTGCTAATTTTCTTTGACCCAGTGCCAATGCAAGTAAGACCAGGGAGGAGAGAGAGGCCAACAGTGACAGGACAGGGAGCTCAGGGTGGTCGTACGCTAACCCCAGCTCAGCCTCAAGACCTGGGTGGGACCACCGAAACAGAGAACTCAGAGGAACTGCCCAGGTACTAGTAGGATCTTCTTGATTATTAAAACTGCCACAACAAAATCAACAATATGGTAATTTAGCATTTCTTTTATCTGTGTTGCAGATACACAGAACTTGTTGACAGAAGAGGAAAGATAACAGCAAAGTTGACTAACTTGCCACGGAAAGCCATTCGGCATCGTGCTAGTAAGTATAAGCAAATATGCAATACACATTTAGGAGAGTCGGCATGGCTCCGTTAAATACAACCTTACTGATACCTAATGTTAATGTAGATCAGATGAATTCATCAGGACACTGTTGTGTTTTTCTGACATCTGTTACACCAACAGGCCACATCACACATTGAAACTGTTCAGATTTACTCAGAATGTGAAGAGTTATTTTAATTTTTTTATCTCAGTGCAAATGGAATGATATAGGACATGGTCCTATAACGACATAGAAGGTGGTTTTCCGCTGTAGGAACTGTAGCGGAGTCAAGGGATGGCCTGTGGACCACCACAACCTAAAGTCTAGCAACCCCTCACAACTAAGTAGTGGAACCTGTTTAAGGACTATATGTGTTCTGGAGCTACATCCAGTTGTTACTTTTTTTCTTGCAGAGCATTTTTTTGCAGCACAACCACTCCCACTATCCAGCCACATACAACCAAGCAGTTCTGACCAACAAGAAAATGTTCACACTGATTTTGTAGCTAGTCAAAGATTTCATAATATTGTCGCTAAAAAGCACATAGACAGTAAACAGTAAAACACGCATCTGTTTTTTTTTAGAGAATCTTTTTGTATATGTTTTTATGAGTTAAAGTGTGTATGTTTCAGGTTCAGCTGTAGATTTAGTCAATGCTCTTGTACAGACTCTCAAAGACTACAGGGATGAAACCTACTTTTTAGAGCTCTGAACAGTGCAAGACTGATCCAGAACCTGCAGTCAAAGGGAAGAAACAAAGGGCTGGATGGACTGTGATGTCTTAACTAGGGTGGATGTCTTCAGCAAAACAAGGACATTTCTGACATAAGTGTATTATGTGTACTTCGTTTTATACACTTTAAATTTAATTATCTTGTGAGCCAGATTTTTTAACCAACTGATAAATAAAGTGGTTAAATAAAGAAGCATATTATACTTACTTTGGATCCCATATACCTCTGCATTACAGTCTTGCCTGTATAAGCAAAGTACAAGAATAAATGACTAAAAAATACTATTTAGACTGCAGTGAGTTGCTGGAAAAATATAAAACTACAAGATATTGCTTCACCCCAGTGTTTGCCTTTGTGTGGCTCCACCACTGAGGATGGCTGACCCTGTAAAATCTCTTTCAGGGTCAATTTCGGAGGACAAAAAACCCATTAAAAAAAAAAAACTGTAGTGTGAGGCTCAGCACTGATTGGTTAAACTTAAAGAGGACAAACAGCTCTGTTTTTCTGTAATCTTGATGTTGTTGTTGAGTAGCAGTCTTGTCCTTTCCAACATCGCTATCAACAATGTAAAACTCATTTTATCTGACTAAGTTGTTTATTTACTTTTTCTCGCAGCTTTGTTTAAAGGAAGACAACTAGAGAATGATGACTTTTAGCAAACAGTGTCAGACTGTTTTACTTACCTTATTCCAGTGCTGAAGCTTCAAATCTGTTTGCCAAATATAAAAACAGTTCCATAGATGTTATCTTATGCTCACGAGTATAAGTTTCTTTTCGAAAATTACTTTTCCCCTTTTAATAATGATTATTAATGCTTGTTGGTGTTTCAAGTATTTCATTGTTTCAGACTGATGTGCAAAACCTGCTGATAAACCTTTTAAGCATCTCAAGGAATGAAGCATATACATTTTTACCAGAGTTTTTCTTTTCACGCTGATTCATGACAGGAAATGTTTTGCCTTGCAGAACCCAACCCACCAATTAGATTAGAAAAGATGGAGGAAACAACAAACAAAATCAGCCTTGCACTGGAGATTCAAGAAGAAGGTTTAAAAACAAAGCCTGGTAGGTGTTCTGCTCTTCTTTTCCAAAAGATGGCACATCTGTCCAAGTAACTGATCCCAGCTGATGCGCCACTTACAAGTCAGATTCATGTTCTGTTGTGTTGGGGTAGAGCCAAAGGCTATCAACACATGGTATCAGCTGTGGATAATGTGTAATAGTGTGCCTGAAACCTGAGACCCAGACTGACTCTGTACTGAGGATGTTAATGGCAGCTGTTGTCTTTCAGAGTTGCCTCAGGACTGCCGCAGTGTTCCCTGTCAGAATGGAGGAACATGTGTGGATGGAGGCGACTCCTTCATCTGCGACTGTGCAACAGGTTTCAAGGGCAGAAAGTGTGAACTGTGTAAGTGTATGTTCTTCTTCTCAATACAGAGTGGGTTCAGTGAATGTAGGTTACTTTCTGGCAAATCCACTTGAGAGTTGGTCATCATGTTGTTGTTTAAGGACATTTAAACAAGAAGTTTAAAATCTACATGTGATTATAGTCTTAAATACTCAACGTCTATTTGAGTCCTCCTTGTATTTATGAAATAAAAAAACGATCTTAAATTAAAGCTGCAAGCAGCATTGGACGGGCCTTCACACTTCCACGCGTGTCGGGCATGGCGCACGCCGGGTTGTGGCAGAAATGTGCTGCAGTCAATGTGACAATCACCTAACCGTAGCCCTTTTCTTAAAAAAACAGTAAATGCTGTTAACTGTCACAGTTGTGCAGAATGCTGTTGTTGCACTGTTTGTCCACTAGATGGAGCTCTGACTCCATTCAATCCTCAGTCCTCAGTGTGTCTTCTCAGTAGTGCAGGAGTAAGCTGCAGCCAGAGCAGTTCAGACTGGCTAATAATAGCACATGAACTTGTAAGACTTGTTCTTTCCTATGGCCTGCAGGTGACGCTATGACTGTGAATGGATATTGGCATATGGGTTTCATCAGGACAGGACTGTGATCAAGTATGAGAAGTTTGAGGCAGATTGGAGCATGTACAGGGTCATTAGGCTTCCTTTGTGATGGCGAAGGATCAAAAATCAGAGGGCTGTCACGGCCACACCCTTCAACAAAATACAGAGCTTTTGAGAAATTTTTACCTTCAAATAGTACTCTACATGCTACCTGAAATTCAGCGCTCTGTGGTTTACCCCCTAGGAGGAGTGTTTGAGGGTGGAGAAACAAAAAATCCAAAATGGCAGACTTCCCGTTGGGTTTAGGTGAATGGCACCCCCAGGCTTTTTTGTTCATCTGGATGTGCTTCATATGTCCACTAAATTTCATGGATGTAAGTGAAACCTGCTGGCCGTAGTAGATGTTACAAATGTGTATGAGAGTGTAAAACAAATGCTTTTCTGTTGCCAGCAGGTGGTGCTATGACTGTGAATGGATATTGGCATATGGGTTTCACCAGGGCAGGACTGTTGTCAAGTATGTAAAGTTTGAGGCAGATTGGAGCATGTACAGGGTTGTTAGACATGCTTCCTTTTTGATGGCGAATTGTCATAATTTAGAGGGCCGCCACAGCCACGCCCTCAGACTTTGGCGGAGAGTTTTGATAACTTTTAATCACCAAGCCCTGTTGTATGCGCTGGGCAAATTTGAGGCGTGTAGGAGTTAACCCCTAGGAGGAGTTCACTCTTGAATATGACAAAAAACTGCACAGTTTTATAAATAGCGGAGTTCCTGTTGAGTTTACGGTATGGGTCCAAGAGGCTTTTTTGTGTGTCCTGATGTGTTACATATGCCTACCAAATTTTGTAAACGTCGGTTAAACGTCTTGCGGGGGCTAATGGATAAATTGCTGCAGGGGGTGCTATAGAGCCATTTTGCTAAACAGGCACACATTGTCAATGGTTGAGCGGATAGTGACTTGTATGTCAATTTTGGTGAGTTCATGAGCATTCCAACGCTGTCAAAAAGTCCTTTCCGTGTCATAGCAACTATGCGTTGCCATGGCAACACCGTTGCTTGAAAATGAGAACGCTTCACACTGTAGCATCATCAATGTCGGAAGACTTAGCTGACTAATTTTAAGAATGATATCGCAAAGTTTGAAGCAATGGCACATGGAAGTATAATGCCTTAAACAGCCTTTTGCCAATAGGTGGTGCTATGACTGTGAATGGATTTGGGCATATGGATGTGATCAGGACAACAGTCGGATCAAATATGTAAAGTTTGAGGCAGAATGGAGCATGTACAGGGTGGTGACACAGTACTTCCTCTTTTATGGCGAAGGTTTAAAAATCAGAGGGCCGCCGTGGCCATGCCCTTTGACCTTTGCAGATGATTTTGATAACATTTTGCCTTCAAGGCGTATTCTACGTGCTACCCAAATTTCAGCACTCTGTGACTTACCCCTTAGGAGGAGTTAGCTCAGGTTGGACAAACGAACAATCCAAAATGGCGGACTTCCTGTCGGGTTTAGAGTACGGCTGTCACTGACTTTTTTGTTTGTCCTAACCTCCTCCATATACCTACCAAATTGCGTAGGTCTGAGTCAAACATGCTTCCAATGGGACTGTGGAGCCATTTTGGCATTGACATGTCCAACTCCCTTAAAATATCAAATTTTTTGACAGTCGTGATGTGTGTGCTGATTTTGTTGAGTTTTTGTGAGTCTTTAGACCCTATAATTTGAGTTTCTAAATTGCATCAAATAATAAGAAGAAACCTAACGGTTACAATAGGGTCCTTGCACTGGTGTGCTCGGACCCTAATAATAAGAAAGACTATTTCCTTCAGTTTCAAGAGGGTCCTACACAATGTAGTGCTTGGGCCCTAATTATCCACCTGCAGCAAAGTAAAAATGCCGTCTGGTTGTCCAGCTGGGACTGCTGACAAGACTCCTGACCGCCTGTGAGCGTTTTGCGACGGGAGGAGCTCACGGCAGCACCGCTGCTCGCTGAGGACAGTAACTGCAGACCAATACGTGTTTTCACGTCAGAGTCTCCAAAACACCAGAAAAGTCTCCAATAACACCAGAAAGAGTCACTAGATTTGTCACTAGTCACTTTTGACAAAAAAAGTCGCCAAGAGGATTTGGAAAGTTGCCAGACTTAGCGAGAAAGTCACCAAGTTGGCAACACTGTGCGGGCCAGCGGATGTTGCACATTGGCGAGTGTGACGCATATTTTGAGTGACAAAAAATTAAACATGTTTTATTTTAATGTTATAAGTTCACAAAAATCTTCATATTTAGAATTATATTTTAAAAACTAACGAGCTAAAATAAAATACATTTAAATTAAAATACTCATTATTTATTTTCCAAAGCCACAAGGAGCCGCAACAGAGGTATGAAAGAGCCACATGTGGCTCCGGAGCCGTGGGTTGCTAACCCTGGCTCTTGACACTGTGCTGAGAGATACAGCAAACCTTCTTGCCACAGCTTGCATTGATGTGCCATCCTGGATGAGCTGCACTACCTGAGCTACCTTTGTGGGTTGGAGACACCGCCTCATGCTATCTCTAGGGCTGAGAGCACTGACAAAATGCAAAAATGACCAAAACATTAACCAGAAAGGATAAGAACAGAGACATGGTCTGTGGTAACCACCTGCAGAACCACTCCTTTATAGGGGTTGTCTTGCTAATTGCCTCTCATTTCCACTTCTTGTCTGTTTCATTTGCACAACAGCAGGTGAAGTTGATTGACCATCAGTATTACTTTCTAACTGGACAGGTTGATGTCACAGAAGTGTAATTGACTTGGAGTTACATTGTGTTGTTTAGGTGTTCCCTTTATTTTTTTGAGCAGTTTCATCGCAGGAGCTTCAGGAGAAAAAAGCTGGACTTTTCTTGTAGGTTCTTGAAGACATTTCACAGACAGAATTTACAGTCAATGGAGTGACTGTAAATTCTGTAATTCCCCATTAGTGAGTTAGAACTGAAGAACCCTCTTGAATGAGAGGTAAAACCTCTTATCCTACAAAAGAAGTCCAGTTGATTTCTGCTGAAGCTCCTATCATTGACATGACCTGGATGACTGAGAATCTACACATCTCTATATACAGTCAGAGGTTGCAATCCATTTAAGACATGTTGATATTTGAGTGACGAAGTGAAAAAAGTTTGACCTGCTGGTGGAGAGGAAAATTCTATGATTCGTGAGGGTTCATCCTCTGGTGAACATGAATGTGTATTCTGGGTGGATTGGAGAGGCTTTCCTCCCACTGCCCAAATTAATGTCAGAAAGCTGAACTGTAAACTCCAAGTAAATACATGCTGGGATCGGTGTAAAACATCTGTCACCCTGAGCAGGATAAATCCTCCGGAAAAACTGATGGATTATTTAATTTCATTTTAGCTGTCATGTGTGTCAGTGCAAAATTCATAGTGTGTATTACTTCTTTCCATCAGTTTAACTACAGGTGTGAGCTAACGGTATACTATATATTTGCATGCTATCATGTAAACTGTCACAGTGAGAGGATCTCGCTATGTTTAGACCTCTGGAGCAGGAAATACGCTCCACTGTCAGTTGACCCCTCTGACATTTATGATTGACTTGGTTAATTTTAGGGCTCGAGGGCATAATTGCACAACATGAACACGCTGTCTCTGAATTCACAAAGGACCATATTATTTACACTGCACCACTTTCCTCCCATTTTACTGTGAGTTAGTGTTACATTTATAACCCAGTGTTTCTTCAGAATTTGCTGTGGGGAAGATTCTGTGTGAGGCAGCAGTATATCATCTACACACAATATGCTTCTTTGTTTTCATTTTTATATTTCCAGTGTCAGATAGGAAACTTGTCAGCCCAGTTGTTAAAGGCTTGCTTGGTTTTGTTGGCATTAAGTTTTTCCACTTGAAAAACATTAAGAGGAGCAAAGTCAGAGTTTGTGCCTAATAATATTCACCACAAATTTAAATATTCCTAATGAAGATAGTGGGATTCAATTTAGAGAAAGGCCTTATTTCTCCAGCAAGATCAAATCTGTCGACAGTCCAAATTCCAGAATATGTGAATCACTGGTTGTTCCCTCATTTATTTCTAAGACATACCGTGCAGTTGCAGCTCAGACCACCAGTTTGCAAGTGTATCCATGACAGGATGTAGATGTGAGTTTGCCAGCTGCCTGGAGGAAAAATCTCTTGGCCATTAATACTGAATTAATGAGTCGTACAGCCAGTAGGAATGTATTATCGGCACTGTCCAAAGCCGTACTGAAGTTAATAGACATGAAAACATGTTAATATATGCAATCCTATAACATCATACACAGCCTGACTGTAGAAGCATGACTTAAATGTAATTTCTCCTCTCCTCTATAGAAAGCATTAAACTGCTTGTGTGACTTTTTCTCAATTCAGAAGTCAGCAAGGTGTCTAGAACGTCCTGTAAAAGCAACCTGACGAGAGTTTTTAACAACTTCCATCAGTCTCACTGAAGGCCTGGTGGCATTGTATCTGTTGCAGCAAGTGGTTTAATCCAGAAGGCATCCAGATGTTTTATAACGTTACCAGTACAGTCATGTGATGAAAAACTATAGGGCCAAAGAAAATAATCAGAGCGATTAGAGAAGTTGTATTGTGTGCTTTGAACCTGATTAGTGTTTGTGCATCATCATAACAGGCTGACAGCTGATCTCTTTTAGGTGTGTTGTATAGTTTGGCTGTGATATAAATCGGTGGGATGTCTGGGATTGTATTGTTTTTAAAACTATGACTCACAGTATAGTAGTTATAATAAGAGAAGTCACAACACCCGTCTGGAAAGAATTTTACATACAGACTGGAAACAAATGAGGAGATCCGGTGGCTCTGTTGTACTGTAGGAGGTATTTTGCTGCTCGGTTTAGTCCACTTGTTCCTTTAGAAAAAAAAAAGGTCACTACAAATCAACACAAAGTTGTTCTGAATGATCATTTTATCCTGTGATGAACCATTTCTATCCTGATGGAAGTGGTCTCTTCCAGGATGACAGTGTTTTCACTGGGCGCTGAATAGTTTTATGTGTATGAAAATTGTATCGATTACATGGTTTGGCCTTCACAGTCACCAGATCTCAAACCTATGAGAGATTCTGGTGTTCTCTTCACCTCCATCATCAAAACACCAGCAGAGTTCAGACACTTGGAGAATGAATACCAAGGAGCAGGGAAGCTGATCTGGCAGCACGTGGTGTCCAAGTGCCACACTGAGACACTTAATGTTGGTTTTTCATTTAATTTGTATGAAATCTAAGCATTAAAACTATAGGAAGAGATGAAAAGTACCTTTAAAATATGTGTTTTTAGAAACAGCTCTGTAAATATGGTTTTCACAGAAATGTGGGAAACCGCCTAAAACATATCAATATATATATACACACACACTTATTTACTACCAATAGAAAATAATTTGTCTTGCTAATCATTACATTACTTTGGTGTTACACAGAACCGCCTAAGACGCATTCACACTGTTTAGAGTTAATAATACGATGTTTCACCAAACATATGTTCACAAATCAGCACACATCACCACTTATACACTCTTCAGTGAAGTATTACTACATAGTGAACAGCACATTGGTGAAAACCAGCTCAAAGAGCATTTTACAGAAAATTGCTGGGGGAACAAGGCTTAGTTGCATGTCTAGGAGATTAAAGGTGGCCCTGGCAGAAAAGTAAGTAGTAACTGTAACTGACTGTAACTGTAATGTGATTACTGGATTAAGGAACACTAATGCGTTACCTCCCAACACTGAAAGCTACACAGCTGCATCACTCCAACTAGGAAAACATTTTATCACATCCAGCCTGAACTTCCTCCTCCAAACACAGAGTGGAAATATGAGTTTTCCTTCACTAATAAATGTATGTTGATGAAGTTCCGTACGAGGAGACACTCGGCGTTCCCTCACCCCTCTTGAATCTTGTTCTTCACCCAAACATCCAGCGTCAGATTGTTTAAACATTCCTTTCCTAAAACCATCCATCAGCCAGAGAGCAGGCCCCAGCTACATCCCACATGACTCCTAAACCATCCAGCAGACTTTCCTTCACTGACAATCCTTACAACACCCATACCCCATGTTGTATTTCTGCTGTTTGCAGTGTGCCAGCGAGTGCCGCACCCGTGCACCCGTCTCTACTCTGAAACCAAGAGTGTGCCAGTCTGGGAGGGTGGAGTTTGCCACTACCTGTAAGTCAGGCTCAGATCTCCAGCTCTGGCCTCGCATGCTTATACTAATTACAATTAATGTGATGTTTATAGTTACGTGCAACCTAATGGATCAAATGAAAGAACGCATTTTCTTCTCTGCAGGTACAAACGGACCTATAAAGTACAGCAGGATGTGTGTTATCGAGAGATTTGTGAGCCGACGCTTTCCAAGAAAAGTCAGAGTGAGTTCAACAATTTGTCTGCACACTAATTACGTTCTTATAATTGAATATGCCAATGCAGTTCTACTCACACAGTGATGTTAACTCTCTCAACAGACAGAAGAACAAGCAGACAGCAATAAAGGTTTGTTTTCTTTAGCAAAAATAAACATAATCATATTTTTTTGTGTTGAAATTTTTAATTTAATCCAACAAAGGTAAATCTAAATTGTTCACACGCATGCTGAACTTTGATTTATTGTGATGTTTTCTATTTAGCCAATAGGTTTATTCTGGAGTAAAATTACATAAACAAGTAACAAAACATATCAAGACATTGCTTCAGGAATGTTAATGATAGATTTTAACTGTTTTTATGTTGTTGGTTTTTTGTGTTTTAAAAAAAAAAAAAAAAAAGATTTTTGCTAAAAATGCCCTTGAAATTGTTACCAGTATTTTAGAAAAGGCAGTGTGTATATCCCTCCAAATGGTCCTGGTCATTTCTACAATGTTCTAAAGCATTTTAATGCACTGTAAGCTAAGAACAGCGGATGCAGTAGTTCAGTTACTAATAAAATACAACTCTTGATTAAAACCAAAGAACTTAGTGAGGTTGATATCAGGATCCATCATTTATGTATTGTGGAGGCTCCTAAGACGGGGACAGAATAAAAAGCCATTTCTAAGGGGTTTTTTTTAACATCAGTGGCAAAGCGTCATTAAATGTACAAGGAGTTCCACACTGTGACGAATCTCATAGGACATGGTAGGAAGGGGAAAGTGACCCCCTACACAGGAGAACGGTAGAGGCCAAGAAAAATCCAAGAATCATTATTAAGACCACCCAGATGAATTCAAGCAGTTCTGATACCACCAGACACTTTAGTAGAGACTAAATGAGGCTGGTCTCTGTGGATGCAGACCAAGAACTCCACATTCCTCATCCAGCCTTTGCAAAAGCTCACTTGGGCGAAGAAGAAAACTGTTGGTCATCAGTTCTGTAGTCAGATCAGATTAAAAATGACATCATTTGGACAAAGGGACATGACTTTAGTTTAGTGAAAGAAACAAGAGCCATTGAACCCCAAAAACACCAACCTTTCGATCCAGCATGTTGTTGTGAAAGTAATGGTTTGGAGGGGTTTTCCAGCTGATGGGTCGGGTAACCTTGTCAAAGCAAAGGGCATCATAAGAGAAGAGGACAATCAGATTCAGGAGGAAATCATCAGTCTGCAGAAACACTTAGCCTTGTGCAGAATGGGACATTCCAACAAGACAGTGATCTGAAACATATAGAGGTCAAGAAATGGTGAACAGAAAACAATATGGACATTGGTGAGCGCAGCATCCAACTTCTAAGAAATCCAAATTCCCAGTGGAGAAACGCAGAAAGCTTGTTAGAATTGATCAGAACTGTTTAAATTGCTGTATCATTTCCAACACAATGTCTTTCTGTGTTTGGTCGCTTGTTTGTGTCATTTCCAACCAGAAGAAACTTATTGGTCAAACAAGAATTCACTATAAATTAAAATTTGGCACAAGTATAATTAATGTAGGCCTTAAGTGTCTATGATCTGCAGTATATAACAAACATTTTGACTTTTGTCCTGGAAACAAACTGTTTCTTTTTTTCTTTCTTCTAGAGCACTTGGGTACTGAAGAAAGGACCCCCATCACTGTCATGTGAAAAACCTCCTAACTTCAATTTTGGTGTTTATAGTCTACTTGAAGTAACTGATTCTGGTCATTTTCTTGTGCCTGTCAGAGCCCACTGTAACATTTCATCCATCTGAAAAATGAGGCTTCATCCTGAGAGCTGCACGAAAGCACAATCAATCAGATAAAAAAATGGCCCCACATCATTTATCGTTTTCAATATTTGATGACTGATCTTTCACTCAAACACATACATTATGCAAATACACAATTAGCAGTCGACTGCGCTGCATCACAGACCTTATGTACCTAATGTCCACGTCCCCACTGACACATCAGGAGAGGTTTGCATTTGTGACTCAGCTGCAGGTTTGTCCCTCAGGGAAATAACCGTAGAGTGTTTCGATCATTTCCTAACGCCGGCCCCACGATCACCTCACAAAGACAATGGGAAATGTACATTTTCACTACACGCCCACAAATTCATCTTTTCCTCTGACACAGTGTTTTCTGTGTGAAATATCATTTTCTCTGTGTCTTAGCTGGCGTCGCTGCTCGCTACTCTGTAAATAGTGTTTATAGGCCATTTTGTAGGTGAATATTTTAATAATAAAAATGTTAAAATGTTGTGGTTTTCTGCTGTCGGTTTGTTCGTATGACACTTCTTGCCATCATTTGATGCGTTATATTGAATATATCATTAGTTCCTTCAGAAACTGTTGTCAGTTATCCAGTTGGCCTGAGGGTGGAAAAATCAGCATTTTAACAACAGGTGGCAAGCAATACCTAGATTTTCAAACAGTTATTATTTAGAAGCAGTCATTTTCTTGACATGTGAGGTGTAAATTACTTCATACACTACAATGTGTGCTGACTTTACACTTGATTATTGGGTAATTGAAGCACACAGTGGAGGGCAAAGACAGAAAACTGAACATTATTGACTCAAATGATAACTGTAAAGATGTCCTCTAGTTTAAAAAAAAACAAAACACTTTTTTTAAAATTCATGTTAACATGTATATACAGTGTTTTTATGATGCTAGAAGACACATATTAACCAAAATAAACAGCCAACACCATGGCTGAGCATTTCCACCTTGAAACTGCAGTGTAGTATTGACACTCTTGAAACACAAATTCACCTTTCCAAAATTTCATATGTAACAAACCTAAAGAACTAATCCTGTCAGCTTGCAGGGTGGGACTTTCTGCTTCATTGTTCTCCTTCAGAGCCAGATCAAATGATGTAATATTAGAAAATTCACAAGCTACTCAGCGGATAAACTATATAAAGTAGTTAAATCAACTTTAGCAACTCCAATATTAAAGTGACGTTAATACTTCACTAATTATAATTCAGTAATATGCATTTTTCTAAAATAGATGCCACTCAGTTTAATGAGAACCCTTACTATGGTTCTCAAAGTATTTATGGTCATGATACTTTTGTACTTTTAATGAAGTATACATTTCAATACATATCTAGTTCTACACTGAGTTATTGGTACTTTGTCTAGAGTAAAATATCTGAGTATTTCTTTCACAGCTGGTTTTCTGCCTAAATGTTGGGGGGATTCATGTTTGTACTATCTGTGTCTGTAACTGTTATTACCATCACATTATATCCATAATATTTTCTCCATGTAAGTGAACCATGGAGGAATTTAATAAAAACATTGTGGGTAACAATGATGTAAAACACAGTGATGTTCTAGAATCACTGAGAGTCCTCAAAATACTTCAGTCCTTCAGATCCCTTCACCTAAAACGACGCTACAGACATCTTTCTGTTGCCGTTTTCAACGCCTTTTTACAATTGCTTTGAATTTTGAGTTTCAAACAAAATCAAGAAACATGTCAGGTAAGCTGAAAATTTTAAACAGTGAAGTACTGAAAACTCTTGCATTATGGTTGCAAACAAACCTCAAATGCATATTGTTGGGGAAAGAAAGGTTTGGATCTTTTAAATTAAAAATAATGTTGCATTTTTCTTATTGAAACAAACAGTGAATTTTGCAATTTCAGAAAAAATATAACAGGGCATCATTTTTGAATCTTTAAAATGTAAATCAGATAGAGTAGAGCTCTCAGGCTGTCCATCTTATCTGAGTGAATCTGGAAAACAAAGTCTTACATACTCAGATTATTCGGTCAAAATAAATAATTGATAAAATAAATAATTAATTAGGCATTGATTTGAATCATAAATTAATTTAAACAGGGATTACCTCTGACAATTTAAAGTGAATCATGTGTTTTTACTTCTGTCCCTCTCAAACACACATATGAAGTTTTCCCAATACAGTACATTCACTCAAGTAATGTACTTTAGTTACATTTGTATTATGAGTTATAAATTCTGGACATTTGTATCTGTAAAATTTAAGATTGATATTTTAAGAATTTTCCTAAATAATTTGTTGTCTTCAAATATTGCTTTATGATTTGTTTATAAGAAGACGTGGAGACTGCAGGTATCTATCTATCTATCTATCTATCTATCTATCTATCTATCTATCTATCTATCTATCTATCTATCTATCTATCAAGTAGGCACCAATTCAGAGAGTGCAGGCCTCTGTGTTTCTCGAGTCCTTGGTGGAAGCAAGTGCATCAGGCAGCATGTCGCACCAGTGCAGAACAGGAGGAGCTGTTCAGCTTCCTGGACCTCCTGCAGAACATGCTGCTGGTGGACCAGTATGCTCATCCATGCGTCAGGGCGTACCATCCCCTGGGAGGACTTGGAGCTCGATGTGGAACGTCACCTCACTGGCGGGGAAGGAGCCTGAGCTGGTGCAGGAGGTGGAGTGTTGCCGGCTAGATATAGTCTGGCTCACCTCCACGCATAGCAAGGGCTCCGGAACCAAACTCTTGCAGAGGGGTTGGACTCTCCTTTTCCGGAGTTGCCCAGGGTGAGAGGCGCCACGCGGGTGTGGGGATACTCACAAGCCCCCGGCTGAGAGCCGCCTTGTTGGAGTTTTCCCCGGAGAACGAGAGAGTCGCCTCTCTGCGTGTTGCAGAGGGGAAAATGCTGACTATCGTTTGTGCCTATGCACCGAATGGCCGTTAAGACTGTCCGGCCTTCTTGGAGTCTCTGGGCAGTGTCCTGGAAAGGGTGCCTGGGGACTCCATAGTTCTCCTGGGGGACTTAAATGCTCACATGGGCAATGAAACCTGGAGGAGTGTGACTGTGAGGAACGGCCCGCCCAATCTGAACCCGAGCGGTGTTTCATTATTAGACTTCTAGCTAGTCATAGACTGGCCATAATGAACACCATGTTCAAACATAAGGTTGCTCATAAGTGTACCTGGTAGCAGAGTACCTTAGGCCAAAGGTCGATGATCGACTTCGTAGTTGTATCCTCATACCTGCAGCTGAATGTTTTGGACACTCAGGTGAAGAGAGGAGCAGAGCTGTCAACTGATCACCACCTGGTGGTGAGTTGGATCTGATGGTGGGGAAGGCTGCTGGACAGACCTGGGAAACCCAAACATGTAGTGAGGGTGAACTGGGAACGTCTGGCGGAGGCCCCTGTCCATGAGGTTTTCAATTCCCACCTCTGGAAGAGTTTCTCCTGCATCTCGGGGGAGGTTGGGGACAGTGAGTCGGAGTGGGCCGTGTTCAAAGCGTCCATTGCAGAAGCGGCCATTAAGAGCTGTGGCCAGAAGGTCACTGGTGCCTGTCGTGGCAGCAACACCAAAGCTGTCAGGCTGAAGAAGGAGACTTTTCAGGCCTGGTTGGCTCGGGGGTCTCCTGATACAGCAGAGAGGTACCAGTTGGCCGAGATGGCAGAGCCTGAATACTTGGGGCTTTCTGGGTCCATATCCGTGGCAGAGGTTGCCGAGGTAGCTAAGAAGCTCCTCGGTGGCAAGGTGCCAGGTGTGGACAAGATTCGCCCCAGGATACTTAAGGCTCTGGACATTGTTGGACTGTCATGGCTGACACGTCTCTTTAGGGTCATGTGGGTATCAGGTACGGGGTCTCTGGAGTGGCAGACCGAGGTGGTAGTTCCCATTTTCAAAAAGGGGGACTGGAGAGTTGCTTCCCCAAGCGAGGGAGTATCTTGGCATCTTGTTCACGAGAGATGGGAAAATGGAACGCAAGGTGGACAGGCAGCTTGGTGCAGTGTCAGCAGTAATGCGGGCACTGTACTGGACCGTTGTGGTGAAGAGGGTGCTGAGTAACAAGGCGAGGCTCTCGATTTATCAGTACATCTACGTTCCAACCCTCGCCTATGGTCACAAGCTCTGGGTCGTGACCCAAAGAACAAGATCGCGGATACAAGTGGCCAAAATGAGCTTCCTCCAGGGTGATTGGGCTCAGCCTTATAGATAGGGTGAGAAGCTCGGACATCCGGAGGGAGCTCGGAGTAGAGCCGCTGCTCCTTCGCGTCGAAAGGAGTGAGTTTGAGGTGTTTTGGATATCTGATTTGGATGCCTCCAGGGAGCCTTCCTCTGGAGGTTGTCTGAACATGTCCACCTGGGAGGAGACCCTAGGGAAGACCCAGAACCCGCTGGAGGGATTATATTTCTCAGCTAGCCTGGGAACGCCTCAGGATTTCATTTTCCTTTATTTAACCAGGTGGGTTAATTGAGAACAAATTCTCATTTACAATAACGACCTGGCCAAGAGGCAGCACAGAACAGAGAATAGAATAAAAAGAATACAGCCATAAAAAAGATACACAAACAAAGTATAACAATGAAAGGTTTGAAGATAAAATACACTAAAAGCAGGTACAGGACTCAGTAAGTAGTGGCTTCACTATATTTTTAAAAGATGATAAAGGTATGAAAAAGCTGAGTTTGAGTGTTTTTTGTAACTGGTTCCAGTCGAGAGCTGCAGAAATCTGAAATGAAGTGTGAAGGGGGCACCAGTGACAAAATTTCTCTGGAACACAAAATACATGCTGCGTTTAAAGAAATCAAATTTCTCCATATGATCAAATATAATTTATCGTAAATATGTAATCTTACTGGAACTATACCAAGAAGAGCTAGCATAGCCATGTTTTTGCTCACCTACTTAGAAGGTATCACTACACCAATAAACCCTTCAGCTACCTGTTTGTAGCTATTTTTACTTGTATCGCGGTGTTTGTTGAATTTAGTTTGGCATTTACCACAATAGGGCTGCAAGGTGGCGCAGTTGGTAGCACTGTTGCCTCGCAGCAAGAAGGTTGCCGGTTCACGTCCCGGTGGGGACACCCGGAATCTTTCTGCGTGGAGTTTGCATGTTCTCCCTGTGCAGCGTGGGTTCTCTCCGGGTTCTCCGGCTTCCTCCCACACACACAGTCCAAAAACATGTTGAGGTTAATTGGTGATTCTAAATTGTCCGTAGGTGTGAATGTGAGTGTGCTTGGTTGTCTGTCTCTAGGTGTGGCCCTGCGATGGACTGGCGACCTGTCCAGGGTGTCCCCTGCCTTCGCCCTAAGTCGGCTGGGATAGGCTCCAGCCCCCCCGCGACCCTAATGAGGATTAAGCGGTGTATAGAAAATGGATGGATGGATTTACCACAATAATCCCCCAGTATCTGATTGACACACTGGGCCTAAGCGCTCTGCTTGGATTTTCTCACAGACAGGCTTCAGTTAATACGAGTAGGAAATAACACATCAACCACTGTTTCACTGAGCACTGGTTCTCCACAAGGATGTGTCCTGAGCCCCTTGATGACACACAACTGTTGTGCAAAGTTTAATACAAACCGCATCATAAAGTATGCAGAAGACAAAACAGTGGTGGGTCTCATAAGGCACATAGACAGGTGGTGAAACTTTTTGCAGACTGGTGCAGTCAAAAAAATCTGATCCTTAATGTTGTAAAAAAATAAAATTGTTGAGGGTGATTGACTTCAGGAGAAATCAGCCAGTGCACACCCCAATCCACATCAACTGCACTGCTGTGGAGTTTGTTAAGATCACATAGTTCCAAGGGGTTTGTGTAGCAGTCAACCTAACGTGGTCCCTGCAGACCTACTCTCTTAATAGAAGGGCCCACCAGTGCCTACATTTCTCACGGTGGATGAAGAGGGAACATCTCAGTCCACCAGTCCTCACCACTTTCAATAGAGGCACCATAGAGAGTGTTTTGACCAGCAGCGTCTCTGTCTGGTATGAAAACTGCAACACCTCAGATCAAAAGGCCTTGAGGAGAGTGGTGAGATCAGCTGAGAGAACTACTGGAGGCACACTGCTACCTATGGAGGAATTGGCCGATAAATGCTGCCTGTCCAAAGCTACCAACATCTCCACCCCTGTCCTCAGCCGTTTGCCCTCCTGCCCTTTGGAAATAGATACCATAATCTGCGTAGCAGAACTGTCTGACTAGCCAACTGCCATCACACTGATAAATAAAATGATGCACCACTGCTGACTATGTGGGCACTCTGAGACTCATTCCCCCTACAGCCTCTGACCTGAGCAGTTCTGTGCTGTGCAATGTTTCATGGATTTTATGTGCAGTACTTGTGGTGTAAGTTATTTATTCTATTTTAATCATTTTTACTCACACAGTTCAGTTTTTTTCTTACCTGTTTTGCAATGTTTTCTAAATTGCAATTTAGATGGTTTAAAATTTTGTTCTGCTTTGCATCTTTTGATGTGCAGCCGGAATGACAATAAAATTATTCTTGACTCTTGTACAGCTGTGTATGTGACAAATAGGACATTTTGTGTTTGAAATGGAGTTTTTATTCTATTTAATTATTCTTCATTTTGTCTCCGATATATTATTGTAAGGGGGTATTTTTTTGTATTGTATCACTTATTTAGACAATCATATATATGAATCAGTATTTCAATAACAACCCTGGATAACTTTTTAGAGGGCAAAGAACCACTTTTTTGGTTTAATGCCTGTTATCTCAGTTAGTTCTTTTAGCTTTCTTTACTCTGTACCACCTTAACAGGACTCTACAAGCTGCAGCTGCATTTTAAGGTAGACTTCAGTATTCATTTTAGGTTAGGTTCATTTATATCGCGCCAATTCACAGCATTAGTCGTCTGAAGGCACCACCGTATGGGATCCTCCTGTAGTGGAGACATTTCCGACGGCACCTGAAGGCACCGCGGTGCTCCTGCAGCGGAGCAGCCCCCCCCTGCCCCGACTGGAAACCGAGAGAGTGAAGGAAAAAGACTCGGAGGACGGACCATGGAAGGAGAAAGCTGGATGTAGTAGCTAGTTTGCTACTTTGGGATACTTTTTAAAAACTTGTTTTGTTTTCGCCCGAATAAATCGAAGGGACTGAACGCGGCGGTAACCGGAGGGTCTTTAATACGGATGGAAACGTAAATCCGAACATTCAAACCGTGAACGGCTGTGTGACCGCGGACGGTTAGCACAATCCGACCAAAGTTAGCCCGCTCCGGCTAACTTAGCCTGCTTCTGCTAGCAAAGGAGGAAACAAACAAACAAACAAAAAAACCCACAACAACAGGCTGGTGGAGAAAAAAAGGACTTAAAAGTGACGCTGAAGTAACCAGTAATGTTTCCTCCCGGGATTAACCTGAGATACGGATGAGAAAGAAACTGGCGAGAACAACAGCGAGCCCGACGACCGCTGCCATGGTGGAGTTGATCCGCGGCTCTGGCAGCCCGACACAGTCCCGAGGCTGGCCCCACTCGGTGCTGTGGAGGCTCGGGGGCTTCTTCTTCCTCCTGCTGCTGGAAGGGGCCGGCTGCCTCGCCAACCCCAGCAGTCCCTCAGGCGTCAATAACAACAACAACAGCCCCAGTGTCAACATATACATGAGTGTGGAGGAGGTGAAGAAGCTTTTGGGTAAGGAGGCCTGCACGTACAGACAGCTGTCTACAAACTTTGTGATCAGTCCGTCTGTCTGTGTTGGGATGCAGTTGTTGCTGTGCCCCCTCACGTCTTTACTTTTAATTACGAAACTGCATTCAACTCTGGTTAATAAGTAAATTGGAGGTCATTATAACAACTTACCTATCATGATGAGATTAGTGCAGCAAACAGAATGGATCAGTCATAATTTGGGTCTCCTTGATTCAATGAAGAGCATTAACTTTGATCATATCAGTACCAAAGTACCTATAAAGAACACAGAAATGCAATAAATAGACTACGTTGTTAACTTGGATTACAAATCCTATGGTGAGTCCACAGAAATGTGAATCTGAGTTGAAATTAAGTAGTCCTAAGATTCATGAGAGTCATGCAAGGTTTTAAGTTTCAAGGCACTGTTTAATCTGAAGAAAAGTCTTCCTCGCTGTTGAAAGTAGTACATTTGTCTACAGTAAACAATGAAACTGTAGCTTTTACCCTGGATATGTGTCTCAAGACAGAATATCTGGACATATATGTATATTAGGGCTGCAACTTTGAATAGAAACCAATTACAAAAGCGCTAGATTAACTTGGTTTACAAAACAGTAATGCTCAGTTTCCCCACTTCTTCTAGCAGCCCATAGTTACCAACAGCTGATGGTGACATTCAGATGTTTTGGATAGTTTAGTAACACTCATACCTGCTGAGACAGTGAGCTGTAGCTGAAAGCTCTGGATAAAGCTATTAAATGGATATCGAGTAAAGTTTTTATTGTCATTTAAAGTGTGGTCTCCAAGCTTAATGTCAAATCTGCGTTATTTAATCTACCAATTAGAAAATCATCCATGAAGTCTTAGTCAGTCGTCTTGCATTGTTATATATATTGTCACTAGTGCTTCAACAAGCAAATCATTTTCATTTTTTGGCTAATCTGTTGATTATTTTCTCCAAAAACAGATAGTTGGTCTACAAAATGTAAAAAAACGTAAAAAAAATGTTGATCAATTTTTCCCTAAGTGGACGATAACGTCATGAAAAGCCTTGTTTTCTCCACAACTAAAAATGTTCAGTTTACTGTCATGGTGGAGTAAAGAAAATATTCATATCTAGGATGCAGGAATCAAACAATTTAAGCTTTTTCTTGAAAAAAAAAAAATTCAAACCAAGTCGTTAATGATCAAGATAGTTTAATTAATTAGATTGTTGACACCTAAGAGATTATTCTTTGCAGCTCTATTTTGGAAAAGGAACGGTTAGATCCGAAAAAAAAAGTCATCACTTTTAAAAGTGAAGTTAAAAGAAAGTACATTTGTGTAGGATGATGTCTGTAACTGCTGAAGAACTATAACAATGATAATATAGTAATATTGAACAATGACATAACAGAAGAAAGTAACTGTAGTTATTCCCCTGGATATCTGTATCAAAATTGAATACTAGACAAAAAATGCACATATGTGTATAGGGTTGTAGTTAACTATTATTTTCATTGCTCATTTATCTGTTGATCATTTTATCGTGTAATCTCCTAGTTGTTTGGTCTATAGAAGGCAGAAAATGGTGTAAATGTTAATCAGTGTTTCCCAAAGCCCAAGATGACATCCTCAAATGTCTTGTTTTGTCCACAACCCGAAGATACTCAGTTTGCTGTGACAGAGGAGAAATGAAACCAGAAAATGTTGAAGAAGTTGGAATCAGAGAATTGAAACTTTGTTTTCAGATTTTTAGGTTAATCAATCACCAAAGTCAGTGCTTTATTTAGTTTGTGACACCCAGTTGATTACCTTTTGTCGACCTAACTGTAAGTTATAGTTTGTCAATTGTACTTCTAATGTTGTGTTTACAGACCTAAATGTCATTTAAACCATCTAATGATGTGGAAACTTAGAAGGGGAGAAAATCATGATTAATGAGGGCAGCAATGTGTCTTTTAGGGCCTGTTCAATACTAGTTTATATGTAGTACTTTTTTGAAATTCCTCAAACTGATTAATTGATTATCAAAATAGTTTGTGATAAATTAAAGATAGATTTGAACCGTGGGTCTGTTGGCCCCTCCACATTCTGAAGTTCTGAAGTGCCCTTGGGCAAGACATTGAACCTCAAGTTCCTCCCAATGGCAGGCAAACAGCTTGCATGACATTTGTGTGAGAGTGTGTGTGAATGGGAAACACATTGTAAACGGCTTTGTAGAATCGAGCCAAGTTAAAAAGCAATATAAGAGTGCAAACCATTTACTATTTAGCTCTAATGGGTGGTAATGCAGACTTTGAAGACCTCCTACTTGGGGACCAGTATACTTGTAAGGGAAATCAGGAATGACTGTTGCTAGCAGATTGAAATCAGTGCACCCTAAATATACCCTTTAAAGTAAATATTGTTTCACTATTAAACTATTTTACCCATATAGAGTGGAGAAAGAAAAATATTAATGCGCAACAAACATACAAGTTTTTATTGTCCATTCATTTAAATTGTGAGTCAAAGTTTAGAACACTGTTATTGTAGGACCTGTTCTGACCATCTGGTTTAAAATCAAAGCAAACTTTAGGTCTCCACATGAATCTGCAGTGAGATTCCCCTACAGTCTATCTGCAATAGGAGGTTGATGCCAGTCTCGATCCCTCCAACATGTTTAATTCCTACAGTTGCCGCTGCATCATGGAAGTTTCTGTCCACACATACTTTTAGCTGCACACACGTAGTTGTCAAACATTAAGAGATTTCTCCATGCGACCAGATGAGGTTTCAGGCAGACCGCAAGAGAGGCCCTGGTCTAGCAACAGAAGATTAACTATAGCGTGATGGAGAACACGAGGAACCAAAAGGGACAGAGTCAGCCTACGGTCTAACACCAGTCAGATTATAGAGAGGAGAAGGAGAGCAGGAATGTTTTTTAAACAACACAACAAGCAATTCTATGGTGCTCTTGTCAAAATATGTTTACTCATTTTAAAGTAAGGGCTGCAAGGTGGCACAGTTGGTAGCACTGTTGCCTCGCAGCAAGAAGGTTGCCGGTTCGCGTCCCGGTGCATGGAGTTTGCATGTTCTCCCCGTGCAGCGTGGGTTCTCTCCGGATTCTCCAGCTTCCTCCCACAAGGTTATGGTTAATTGGTGATTCTAAATTGTTCGTAGGTGTGAATATGGGTGTGCATGGTTGTCTGTCTTTAAGTGTAGCCCTGTGATAGACTGGCGACCTGTCCAGGGTGTCCCCTGCCTTCACCCTGAGTCAGCTGGGATAGGCTCTGCATATGTACGGCATGAGGAAGTTAGCAAACACAACTTCACCTTTAAAAACCTGCACCCAACTGGGAACAGAAACAAAATCATTTTTGCTGACTCCCACAGGATCTCACCTGCTACAAAAATGCTGATGGCACTGCAAGATGATGATGTATTTATTTCAAGTTAATGTGCAAAGTTGCCATATGGGCTTCCTGCCTCCACGAAGACATTAGACACTCACACTTCTACCCCTTCATTAGGCTGTGCAGTGGCATTCGTGTAGTAAATGACTAGTTTCAAAGTGCACTCTCAACACATCTTCACTAAACCCTAAATTAACAACTTCAGGACCAATCCACAGCCTGGTTTAACCTTGGAACCAGAAATATTTGTGAACATTCACAGCCAACGTACCAACACTAACAGTAGCTCAAATGTCACGTGAAAACAGCAAAATTTTGACTATTTTGCAAAACTGTCTGTTTTTCGTGGTGAACAATGTGGCTAAAACACTTGTATGGTCCAAATATGAAGACATAACTTTATACGTCCTCTGCAGCTGCGTCATACAACTGGATGCCACTATCAATCCACTGGACCAAACTTACCTCCCTGCAGCTGACTTTATAGACACTCAACCACAAATATCCCGTTCTAGTTGTGGTTTTAAAACGTATGGTTTAGTCACTTCCTGCTGTCCACTATTCCTGGTGACACATCAGAAAAGCTTTCCCTATGCAATCCAAGGCTGAAAACCCTCAAGGTTATTTTCTAAAGCAAAGGAATATTAAATAACATCTACCGTTGGGCCAGGTGCCAGCAACAGTCGCATATATTTAAGCAAAAGACACACATTGGAGCTGCAGCGATTAACTGTTTAGTAGTCAAGTATTGAATGAATAGGCAACTATTTTTGATGCTTGATTAATCAGTTTGAATATTTTTTCTTTTTAAGAGAAAAGGCAGTTAAGTTTCTAGTTTAAATTTGATTTTTTTTTTTAATCCATTTTTTCTTCTTCTCTGTGATACTAAACAAAGTATATCTCTGGGTTGTGGACAAAAGAAGACATTTGTCATCTTTGGGAAACACTGATAAATGTTTTTTCACTATTTTCTCATATTTTATAGACTTAACAACTACTCAGTGAATTAGGAAAAAAATCAGCAGATTATTCAACAGTGAGAACTTTCTAACTTGTTGATTTACAACATCCAGGCTTTATGTCTTCCTCACAACAGTTCACCTGCATTGTACAATAATATAATATTTATAATTAGTTTAAACCGCTCATATTCCCGGTGCCAGCTTGTAAGAATAGCACTATTTAAATGTTAAGTCGCACATGTCCCTAGCGTAAATTGTTAGTGTAGTGTTTTAATCTTAGTATGCCCAACTTTGTAGCCACACAACCATCTTAAAGATGCAAATAAGGGACACCAATAGACTTTTTCCATGTAAGGCTTTGTGACAGTAACAAAACCAGAGGTGTAAATAATAAATTAATGATGACTGGATTCTGTTTAGCTTTTAAGGGTCCTGGTCTTGTGCATGCTGGATCACTGTCACTCTGTCATGGCTCACTTTAGGAAATCAGAGCCATTGTTAATGTTATAAATAACACCTGTGCTTTTTTAACTGTGACAAGTGTTTCACGTGAGTGAGAAAAGCTTTTAGCAGGATCCTCAAACTGCCACGACAGCAACATGGACTGGAGCCGTTATCAAGCCATGTTGGGCTGAATGATTCAGTCAACTTACCCTGTACAGTTTTCAAGTTTCAAGAGCCGCAGTTTTAATCAGGCTATAGGACATGCCATTGTCAATGTCTTGAGGTGAACCAATTATTTATTGACTGCTATTTTAACAAGAAAATGTCAGTCAGGTGTTTGAAAAGAGGTGGGAGTTGGTCTTTTTACTTTTTCCAAAAGACAAATTGTGAGTCTTCATTTAGATAAACAAAATAGCAGATTTTCCCACATCACATGCAACCGCTGTCACTAAAATAGATCTAGTGATTGTTTCAAGCACAACGTAAAAACTCTTATTCGCTACCTGCAGTAATTTGTGAAACAGCTCGGTGGTCAGATATCAATTTTTTTTATTGCAGATGTGACAAACCAGCAGGTTATTACCCTAAATAGAGATTAGTGTAGTTGTTTACAAAACCACATTTTAAGTCATTAGAAAGCGTTTAACTGTTGTTACAGTGCAGATCACATACAGACCAGGGATTTAACAAATAGATAATACAAATATTTAAAGGGATCTTTCTAGCCCAATTTTAAGTCCTATATAGGTTTGTATGGCTACACAATTAATCAAATCTTAATTGTTATCTCCATTTTGGCTGCCATTGACTGACTGGGTGTTTAAAATGCTTCGCTCTTGAAAATCTGTACTAAAAGTAAACTGCCCATGTACACAAAGTCACTTGGTTTCATCTGGAGTAAATCTGACTGGGGAAGATGTTATTTCACTCTTCTCAAATTCATTTTTAGTCACACAACTGTACACGCAGGATCTTTTTAACTAGGTCTTGTTGAAGTCCATTGTAGGAAGTTGTTGTAATGAGTAAAGCAAAGGTAGTGCATTAAGTAGAGTAATGTGACATTTTCAGAAACTGAGACTAGAGACTTCCTGTGCAGTTAGTTTGTACCATGGTCTGCATGTGGGACATTTACAGAACATTGGTAATTTGTAGTATTTATTGATAAGCAGATGTTTACCAAGTGAGGCATTTCGAGGATAGTTGTATTTATATTTTGACTCCAGGAGATACACTGAGTTCAGACAGAGATTATTTTAAGACTTGTTTAGCAGGCAAAGATTAGCAGGACTGTAACACAACATGGAGGCAATGAAAGCAGTGCTCTCTTTATTGTGTCAGAAAAAGTGTTTGCCCCTAAAACAATGAATAGTTGTTCTAAATAGTCATGAATATTGTTTTGGCCACATTCGCGCAGACGTACTGGTTAGTGATGCTTCATTCTAATAGATACATTTATGTGCTTATACAAGTTTTTGTTGCTGACTATCCTCACATTAGAAGGTGATCTTCAGGTAGTTTGTATATTTCATTGTATGGTGATAAAATGTTATTTTCTACGTAGCATTCAGATGTTGTGATAGGAAAATGTAACTCCACCCTGTTGTGTAGTTAGCTGTGGTCTCTCTGCTTTTAAAGCAGATGGACTGTCAGTTGAGGACTGTTTCATTTTAATAACTTTACCAAACCTCCTGACTCTCGAGGGGTTGGTAAGGAACGGGAAAGCATCATGCATGAATTGAAACAGACTTTTTTGTACGCAGTGTGTTAGTCTGTGGATGACAAGCGGATAAGCAGGCAGCATCCCTGATTGTTTTTGCATGTGACTAATGAGTAGTGAACTGTCAGTCTCAAGAAGCCACATGCATTCCTACCCTCAGCTCTCAGATCAGCTCGGTCTCAAGACCTGCATCCTGAGGTTGAATTGTGTTGTGAGCTGTGCAGCTCAAACTCAATTAGCGAAGCTGCACTCAAGACCAAGGATCTGTTATAAATGCCTAAGTCATTGAAAGCTTTTTCTCTTTTCAAAACATTCCAAGTCGTGGTATGGAATGGAATGAAAGTCCATAAAGATTAAAGTACATAGCTAATAAATTAGATCTTTAAGAAATTACATTTACATTAAGTAGGGAAAGGGCTAGGTCTGGTGAAGATGCAACAGAGAGAGGTGAGAGGAAAGACGTGAGAGTCAATTATTAGAGTAAATATTTTGTCATTAACACACCAAAAAAATAAAAAATAACTGAAACAGACCAACACACTTTTCTGAGATCAGAAGGTAATATCTTGAAATTCTTTGTTTTGACTAAAACTCAACGATACAAGTGCACCATTTGGTTCTAAATATCAGTGTTCACAGTGAATTTTTTAAGTGTCCAACAGGTTTTCTGTTTTAAATTCTGCTCAGAAACATACTGAAATCATTGTGACAGTTATTGTTGGCTTGGTTGCCAGAGAGATGCTGCATCACACTGCTCACTAAACACCAGAGCAAACCTCAGACTGCATTTATATGGGCCATGACCCAAACTATGACATTGATTTTACAGCCCTCAATAGCTTTCTTTCTTTCTTCCTCTGTTCCCTGGCATTTTGACTATCCATGTGATCATTTAGAACATGAAGCATAAAGCAAAAATAAGTTTTCTGTGCATTCATTTGCTGTCTTTCATAATAACAACCCCTTTGAAGCTAGTTTTCCACAGCAGAGGCACCAGTGTGCTCAATCCTTCACACATTAAATTGAAGACTTTTTCTTGGTGGAAAGTAAAAGATTGTGTTTTCTAGTCCTTGCTTTCTGTGTTAGTGCAAGGATTTTCCAAGCCAAGCAAAACCATAGCTCCTCAGTTCCCAACCAAAATTAGAATTGTGTAGACAAAATAAGCAGTTTCCCATTAAATTCAGTTTTAGAAAAACTTTTTCTGAATGTGGGAAACATGTTCAGTGCCTGACACTGTATCTCACCTTTTTCTGTCTCATTTTAAATTCACCAAGTGACTGACTATTTCCACAGTATTTTGTGAAAATAAAAATAAAAAATCTGCTTCTTAGCACAACTGAGAAGCCATGAGTGACTCAGCTGAGAACTTCAGTCATGTGACAATAAATTCAAAGAGTTTTCGTTTGAACTTCAGGCTGTGTTTACCCAGAGCAGAGCAGAGACATGTATGGAAATAAAGTAGAATGGTTAAAAGGAGAATAGAACATTTTTGAGAGTTGATACATAAAGTCGTGTGAACACCTGATCTGTAGAAAATGTACAAATGTATTTATTACACTACACAAAGACATTTTTTGTTGTCTCTCTCCATAGAGGTACAGAACTTTATACTTCAGTGAAAAATGTGACAGGAGCAAAAACGCCCAAAAAGTGGTTTGGATTTACTGGGTTAAAATCAGTTTTCCAATGCATTTATTGCTTGAAGGAAGGGAAACTAATTTAGTGCCACCCCAGTTGTTGACTGATTCTAATCAGACAAACTCCACCAGGTACTACATGGCAAAAAAAAAACAAACAAAAAAACACTGATATTTCACTTATCCCTGTATTGTTGCATCCAGTGGGGAATTCTAGCTATGCGGTCAGTTTTTCTACTTGCACTATCAGGCAAGTAGGTCAGAGTCTGGCAACTTCCTCCAGCCTGGCATGCAAAAACAAAAAATAACCAGATCTCGTAAAAATTGTGAGCAAGTGAGTAGAACTGTCCGTGTAGTTTGAAGAGTCCAGCACATGTCAGCTAACCAACCTCCCTCCCCTCCTCCAAAGAGCTGAAAGGCAAAGCCCGGGCTTTGAAAAAGAGCCTATGAACAGTGAGGAGTGATTGGCAGCAGTATTCATTTCCTTCATGCCACTCTCCAAGGATCCTGTGGCTGAATAGGGGAGCCCCTGCTTTCACATCTTTTGTCTAAGAGCCGCTGCACTCACAGGAGGTTCTGTAAAGCATCGACCCATTTTTTAATTGTTGCCTTTGTGTTAAAATCGGACATATGCTGTCATGTTTTTTCCGTTCTTGTATGTTCATTCGGCATCAAATGTCATAAGATTTTAGCTGTTACTTTAATTCTATTTGGACCACTGTCATGCTTGAGTTGCAGTGATTTAATTGTGCTGTTGTGTAGAAATCTTAGAAGCAGTAGATGCTGAAATCCAATATTTGTGAAGCCTTCAAATTTCAGCAGCTTTTTTAAAGCAGGTGATGTGTTGTGCCTGACTGAAAAAACAGAAGCATATTTGACCTTGTGCACACAGCCCCGTCTTTCAAACTGCTCCTTTACCCACAAAGCTGCCAGTGAAAAACAGCATCCGAAAATAGATGAGTAAGGTGGTGTGTATGAGGCCTCCTAAATGACCCTTTAGTCGCCTCATGATGAAATCATTCTGTTACACACAGCTAATCATTTTTTCAGTAAACCATTTGATATTTGTTGAGTAAACGAAGGAGCCTCTTTGAGCAACAAATATGCATCAGTGCGGTGCCTATAATGGGACAGCGGCAGACAGTCTTGCTCAGATTCCTTTTTGCTGCCTTCATCCTTGTCTGCCCTTGGGGCACTTGAAGGAATAAAAGAGGAAAACTGATGTATGGTCTCTTTGAAGAAGTGATTCAAAGAAAACCACAGAGATTGTGACTTAATGTGTTTTTTTTTTTTCCCTTTTAGCTCTAAGATACTTTCAGATGTGACTATTTTCTGCATGTAGTGCTGCTGTTGCAGGCTATCTGTAAAAGCTTAGCTGTCGTCTTTAGTCCGGATGTTTGGCTGAGCATACGTCATGGTAATTTGAGTCTGCATCATTACTGTGTTTTCCTTTTTACTTTACACTTTGATGCTAAAGCTCTGCTGTAGTGGCTGGAAATAGAGACACTTGTAAAAGTGGATTTCTTTTGGGACAAGGCACGGAAGATTACATGTGACTAAACTTTCCTTTGGCAAGAACAATGTGTGGCTGCTAGTGAAAAAGCCTCAGTCGTCAAATTTCAAACAAAATCTGCAAAAGAAAATATGACTTGATACCCCAAAGGAAATCTAGGGCCAAAATGAAGAATTGCGATTTTTTATTTATTTTTTATTTTTTGCCAGTTTTGGTTAACTGGGGTTTCTTTCACTCAGTCATAATGGCTAGTTTTTTTTGTTTTTGTTTTTTCTTTTAATTAAATGATTACAAATTGTGGGAAAATGAATAGATAGATGAATAGATATCTGTCAAATAGAGTAACGCAGACTATTGTTACCTTTTCAATATGTGAATAATAGTCACCCCCACAAAGACTTATTGAGAACGAGGAAGAACTCTGATGGTGGCAATTCTTCAGCTGGGTGTCACTGATCAGATCAGAAGATCAAATGAGGTTATTCAAAAGCACCAATCAAAATGCAGTGTGATGAGATACAAATATGGCATTCATTGGTTTGCTTGCTACTAATATTCCTTGTAAACACTGCATATTGATTTGCACAAAGTTGAGAGTAATGAAACAAAATGGGACATATACTAGACTGAAATGATATCTGGCTTGCCCATAATGCAAACACAACAACCAGTGATGCCCATATGGCCTCTTTATTCATTTTCATAGCTCTACCAATCACTGTATAGACTCAATGGGTCGTAGCATCTTTATCTTTTCTGCATTGCAATAATTTGGGGAAAAGTAACTGTTGTTGAACATTTAGTAGCTCCATCTCCAACATAATCTGCTCTGCTTCAGTGACCATTGTTGTACGTTCATGAAGAAACTCAATACAGTGGCACGGAAGCTTGACCGCTAATTGGCATTTCAGCAAACACAACAACAGACTAACTGTGAGCGTAGGTAGCACACCAGCTGTTGAAATTGGTAACACACTGCATCATGTTAGTGTGGATGGTTATTTATGGATTCAAAGCCAAAATTCAATTTTCTTGAACATCTTTTGTAACATCTAATATGATTTCATTTTCAAATATTTCTGAATGTTTTGTTATTGGGATGCATATTATACAAAAATCAGTATCAGCTAAAAGCTATTTTAGCTCCTATTGAATACTTAAAAAATCCTGCAGTAAGACGTTTTCCAATTAGCAGCATATAAACAATAGAAAAATTGTTTATAATACTATATATTCCAATTATAAGCAGTTGAACGCTGACACTGAAAGACTGAAACACAGCTGTAGTCAAGACTTGCCTTTATGGGAGAAACTATAATGTTGACAAACCTGATAAACTGTAACCAGTTTTTCTCATGTCACATTTTCCCAGTCCTCTGCCCATCAACTTTTTCCCATCAACACTTTTCACAGATATTTCACCATGCTAAATGTATCCTCAAACAACTTGCTGATAGCTGATACTGTTTTTGAGCCATGCTTCATTTATTTTAATAATCGAGTATGTTTTTTTTTTTGCCTCTCAGTCTCTCTTGTTGTCTCCTGTCTGCTCTGCATAAACACTGACTGCAGTTCACCTGAAAAGTTGCTGAATTTTTGTGACATGACTGGTTGCATAAAGTGACATGAAGGGATTTTGATAAAATATTGAAATTTTAGGCCTATTGGATATTTTTCCTAAGGGAACTGTACCTTACACATGATACATTCACTCACTAAGAAACCAAAAAAAACATGCTTTCTGTTATGACAATATCTGGCCCTCTACCTTTTTATTGTTAAACTCGGTAACATGCCTGTGAAACCCACTGGTGGGTTTTGGGTAGTAGTGTGTTATACATGTGTATTGCCATTATTTTTGGTTACTTAGAGTAGGTTGTTATTAAAATTTGAGTTGTGTTGCTCATAATTTGGGATGCAATGCAAGGATGCAATGAAACTGCATTTCTGAACAAGTTCTGCAAAGTGCATGATTTGTAATCTGCTGTAGATAAATGTATTGCATGTTTTAAAATGCAAATTTGCCAGGCATTTTGTTTGGTAACACTCTGGCTGCCATGAATTGTCATACATAGTGATGACAGAAGCAGTGAGAACTTGTGACAGCTTGCTGGCTGTCTATACTTCTACTCACTCCACAGGTATTTTAAGTTTAGTTACTTTTCATGTTTTTTTTGTTTTTTTTCAATCCTCCTCCAAAATCAGATCTCTTCATTGTATAGCTGTATCTCTGCTATCTTAGACCTTCTAACATGACTCCTCCTGCTGCCTCTGGATTTGTTTAGAGTTTCCAGTTGATAGAGTTTCACGTGGGCCTCATTTTCTCCTTCCTTGGTTATTATGGCCAGTATCTTCCTAGTGAGAGGCTTGAGGGAGTGTTTATCTCCTGAGCACTCAGGGATGGAGGCTTTGGGAGGTATAGTGTGGACTCTGTGCACAAGAGGGTCTTTGTTATATCTGTCCTGGACCTTGCCACCTGGCCACTACCACCTTTTGTTCTCCTCCTTCAAAGTCTGCAACGTGATCCACAGCTTGCAAGACAAAACAGCATGTTGAGTTAAAACTTTGCAGAGCCCAACAAAGATAAATCCTTATTCCTGATTTGTTTCTATAATTGATTGTTCTGTGTTGACATCTGTATAAAATGTCACCTCATTTGTATAATTTTGTATGTGATGCTGTTTCAAAGGTTTACAGCAGCTAAGTATCCGTGTCAGTTTCAGTGTCTCAATCAGTAACAAAACTATGGGAGGAGGGAAGAGAGTGGGTGAGTAATCCTCTCTCCCTTCCCACAGTTGAAAGAAGTGTTGATGTGCCCTTAAGCAAGGTGCTTAAATTCTACTCCAGTGAAGCTGCTCAGTGCCCTGCAGCAGAGCACTGTTTGTGCTGGGCAGCTCTAAAGTGTAATGTGTCGATGCTTGAGGAATGTCAGCGGGGAGTTATGTGGCAGAGAGCATGTGATTATTTTTGTGTGGAATCTCAGTAAGACCGGTGACGTTGTGCATCTAGGATTCTTTCACTATTAGAGTTGATTCTAAGCTTTGGCATCGTGCACGAAATGGCCATGTTCACATGTAATAACAAATAGCTGCCTGGTATGGCTGTCATAAACCAAAGAAAGCCTCCTACTCACTCTTTAACCAGTTGATCGTCAGCTGGAAAAACTCTGCACGTTCGACCAACTAAACGGGCCAAAGTACAATCAGTGCAGTCTATCTGCGAGCCTTATTAGCCTAATTGAATTCTAAATCTACATAAAAGCTAGTGTTATATAGTATGCAGCATATTAAATCATCTGAACCTGGTTATTTTATACTGAAATAATAACAGCAGTCTCGGTGCCAACCAGCATGTACCTGCCCCATATTCGTATGATTTCTAGAATGGAACTATATTAACTGATGATCCTTTTGACAAATTATCCTGCTGTTTTTAGGTGATGTTGGTTGTTGAGCTGTTATGCGCAAACTGCTGTTTTCAAAGTTTACACTCGACTTTTTGGCCATTTGTCTGAACAAAATGCACCCACACAGAGGACTTCTTTGACATGGTGTCAGTTAGTTTATCGTCAACTCCTGGTAAACATCCAGTAAACGTCAAATAAGTGAGACTAGCAGTCTTCATCAGGCTGGGCCCGTTCGAAGTTGTGAAAACTTGGGGTGTTCACGCATTGTCTCTTCCTCCCATCACCGTAAATAATGCCTTAAATTCTAATCCCACATGATACCCTTGTTATAATGCAATGTTTTGCAGTGAAACCTTGGGTCCTGGCATTCATGTCAGTGTTACTTTGACACGTACCGCCCACGTTAACATGGTCACAGGCTAAGTTGGCTGATTATCTCAGATTTTTGTACACCTCTCACACCAGCCTGATATAGTTTAAATGTTACTCACTGCTAACTTCAGTTCAGATTTGGCCATTCATAGCTGAGCTTACCACATGCAGGAGCTGAGTTTTATAATGGTGAGGGCTGAAGTTTTTATGAGTGTGCTTTTTCCTTTTTTTGACCTTAACAATAGAAACTGAAGCAATGAAAAGTTATTTAAGAGTTCCTTTTCCTCTTTGCACTTTTCCACTTATGCACAGTACTGTCACTGTGGATGCCAGAAGTTGTATGTCAAGTTGAGGGGTGTTTCAACCAGCTAGTTGTAACTAGTAACAGAAGGTTTCAGGCCTTGGTGGGATTGTTGATTTGAAAACATTAAGATCAGCTCATCAAGTCATCTTGTTGATGATAAATATGTCTCTCTCTTTTTTTTTTTTTAACCCTATTCAGGCCATTTGGTTTAGGTGGCAGGTATTGTTTTTTTATTTTTGAAGATTTTTTTTATATATAAAAAGAGGGGCATTTGTCATGCATTTGGAACCAGAAATATGTCAATTTATCAGAAAAATTATTGAAGATAGTATAAAAGTCTATAGTGAATACCAACATATACTTTGCACATATTCTTTCTTGGGTTCCAGTGGACCCCGAAAGACCTTCTACATATGGCAACATGAAAGTCCTGAATAGGGTTAAACAATGTTGCATCTTGTAATTGTGCAGTACACTGTAGCTCTAATTCTAATAAATTATTCTTATGGCTTTGTGTCACTGTTTTATCCAGAGTTGTACCGGTTAGTTTGTTCTTAGCGATTTACCTCTTTTCTTAGTCTCATTCATTAAAAATGGTATTCAGAATCGATTACACATTGCACAGTAATAATGGTTACATAAAGAAATCATGTCTTTGCAAAATGTCACATAAAAGATTTTATTTTTAGGTTTATTTGACCAACAGAATTTATTCCATGCAGTACAAAAAATAGCTTTGGAAATGTTAAAATACAAGAGGGCACGATGTAAACACAAGGAATTCATTATGATTCTCTCTGTTGTGGTTATTTCATCAAGTGTGCTATATCTTCGTGTTTTCAGATCTGTGTAGGTGATGCAGTGTGTTCTGCCCATGCCATTGTTAATCCCTTGACACTAACAGAGAGAAATGGAAATGTCCTGCAGGAAATAATCCCTCAAAACATGACATGCTGCCAAGTGATCACACTGGAATTCAAAATGATGGTATTTTCCACTTAAAAAGTCTGCATTAAAGATGCTTGCATCTATAGTGGTAAACAATGTAATGATGTTGTGAGGCTTCTTACATGTTGTGACCAAACACTAAAATAAACACAGCTCTCGTTTACAGACACACCTCCTGCTGTTTTCCCATTTCAGAGAGCCGAGTGTGTGAGCCAGGGATTCAGTTCAACTTCCTTAACCTCAGGAACCACTTATTCCCTGTCCTCGGTCTGTGTACACTGACAGGGTCCTGTTACCGTTGCCCCTGATTCCTGTTTTGAAGTTCTTATAGTTTGGGTGGATGGCTGAGGTGCTGTGAGAAACACAAACTTGAGCCACACTGGTCCTCTTTAGGCCTTTTATGCCTGTCTGCATAGTTTAATTGGTATAAAAGCTGTGTGGCCACATGTTGAGACAAGGGAGGCACACAGAGTTGAGCATGAGAAAGGCAATTATTACTGTGTGGCTGTGTGCTCTAATCACCAGGGTTTTCAGATGCAGCAGGCTGCTGTTTACAGTGACGAAACTCTAAAAATGAACTGTACCTGCCAGCTCAGCTCCCGACAACAAACACATTTAGCAACAACTGGCTAGAAACAACATCTATGGGTGTAAATGAGTAAATTTGCTAGAAGCCTTAAAACTTGTATTTGGATACTTATGTTCAATGTGTGCGTTGGATCTATTAAAGGAAAATGTCTGTTGGCATTTTTGCCATAACAAATTGAAGTCACTGTTGTAGGGCTGGACCCAAATAGCTGACAATTCTTTTGCTGTGCTGGAATCGGGATATTCACCGAAAATAATCGACAGATAAATATACAACGAAGGCCTCCCTAATAAATACTTTTCGTGACTTTATAGAAGAAGGTCTAGGCCAGCTTTCTAGATTTTGCGTGCTTCCCACGGTTATCATCAGCACATACTGATGCTCAGAAGTCATAAAAAGAAGTCAGAATTACATACGTATTTAGAAGCTTCTACTGTGAAAATAGTCCCTTCCTGCCTTAATATGAGTTTGATGTAACTACACTGTCGCCTCCTCTAGAGTGTGCAGATCTGTAAAGACTAATCTTTCTCAATCCACCTTGCCCCACTCGCGGCTGCTCAAGCACACCAGCTTACCTGCCACTCTGCTCACACAATTTAAAACACCAACAAGTTGTAATATTGGAGTACATTAGCCATAAACACACAACTGGTTCTAAAGACGAACATTGATGCAGAGAGCTCCACTCTGTAAGTTGAAATGAGGATTTCCTTTGGTTTGTGATGTATGAAACCCTGATTGAAGTCAAAGGACCGAGGACTAAATGAAACTTGGCAGTCTGAATCTGTGTTTTGGAGACTGTCATCGATACTCTGCAGTATCAAGGCAGAATTCATGGCTTTGACTGCTTATTTCCTCTATGATGTGTCTTCAAGTAAAAAAAAAAAGAAGAAAAAAGTCTGATGGACATGTTAACAAGGTTTAAAAAAAAAAAAAAACGTTTTTGTTGTTTTGTTTTGTCTTATTTTAACTGAAACACTGCTGAGTCTCTATAGTGGCTTTGACTGAGCTGTAGTTGAAAGCTCTGGAAAAAAAAAGCTTGAAAATAAATCAGGAGTAAAGTTCATTTCCAAGGTTAAGGGTCAATTTTCATGCTTTCATGAGCAATCATAAAAGTGACTGAAAAAGTGAATAGTCATACATTACTTTCATATATTGATCATCTGCTAGTAGGGCATAGCTAGCAATTGTTTTCATTCTTGATTAATCTGTTGATTATTTTCTTGATTAATAGATTTGTTGTTTCAAGATTCAAGAGTTTTCATTTGTCACATTCATACAAAATGTGAAGTGAAATGCAAAGTGAGTGGTCCACAAGTCTGCAATAACAACTAAGCATTCAAAAAAAGAGGAAGAAATTAAATCGTCATAAAAACAGAAGGAAAGAGATTGTGAAACTAATGTACAGCGTGCATGGCGCAAGAATTGCACAATGTGCTGTTGCTGTTAAAGATTAATTTCTTTGGCTTTGTCTAGATTATAAATTGTCAGAAAAGGGTGAAAAATGGTAATCAGTGTTTCGTGTAGCCCAAGTTGACTTCCTCAAACACCAAAGATATTCAGTTTGCTGTCACAGGGGAGCAAACAAACCATCTATACACCGCTTAATCCTCACTAGGGTCACGGGGGGCTGGAGCCTATCCAAGCCGGCTTCGGGCGAAGGCAGGGGACACCCTGGACAGGTCGCCAGTCTATCACAGGGCTACACCTAGAGACAGACAAACAAGCACACTCACATTCACACCTACGTACAATTTAGAATCATCAATTAACCTCAACATGTTTTTGGACTGTGGGAGGAAGCCGGAGAACCCGGAGAGAACCCACACTGCACGGAGAGAATATGCAAACTCCACGCAGAAAGACACGAACCGGCGACCTTCTAGCTGCGAGGCAACAGTGCTACCAACTGCGCCACCTTGCAGCCCCAAACAAACCAGAAAGTATTTAAATTTAAGAAGCTGGAATCAGAGAATTTAGACTTTATTCCTACATAATTACTCAAATCGAGTAATTGATTATCAAAATACTTGATTCTTGTTTTGATAGTTGAGAACTATTTGATTAATTGTTGCAGATGGAATTGCAAGTAATTTGTGTCAGTTGTATATTTATTACTACATCTGTTGAGCTTAATTTATTTGGAACTGCGTATTGTTGTGGAAACTTTAAATGAGAAAAGTCATGATTAATAGAAAGGGAAGGCAGCAGTCTTTTTTCTTTGGGCTTGTTAGATGCTAGTTTATGTAACACTTGTCTCCTCTCTGAGTTGGTAAATGCCTGAGAATGTTTTTATTTGAGCTGGGGTAAGAAAGGTCTAAGAGCCACAGCTCTGAGACAGCCTCGGGGTATTGCAGGAGCCTGGGCGCATTCTTCCCCTCTCTTTAAACTAGATATTCGGAGACTGATAGACAGACCCCACTTTGCCAGACAGACGCTTTCAAGGACTGATAGCACTGCCTCAGGCCAGGTTTGGGGATTTCACCAGCACACATTAGACTTTTTGATGCAGCAAAAAAACAAAAACAGTGGAAAAAAAACTTTTTAAAGATTTGACTTTGTTATCGTGAATGAGAAGTAAAGACTGTGTACAGTACCGAGCTGTTTAGCTTTCTGACGTGCATGTGCTGTGGTGCTGAGGTGTTCCTTAGCTATGTGTTCACTGAGGACTGAATAGTTGAACAGATTGTGGATGTTAGTTTGCTTTTTTATCTGAGGCATTCTACTCCCTTTTCTTAACCCTTCCCCTGCCCAAGTTTGTTTCCTGGACAGAAAATTACAGTCATATTTTGGATGTTGTCTCACTTGAACATTTTAAAGTTTTTCACTTGGGCACTAAGAGTTCTCAAGTACTACCAGATGTGGTTAGTCCATCTCTTTTATTGAGGGGAAACCCCCCCTCCTCTCCACAATCCAAGCTGGCAGTTGGAGTGGATATTTTACCATTTTCCTCAGGCTTGGGCTGAATGAGGAAATTTGTTGTAAACTGTCATTTATGTCCAATGATCCAACATCTTCTCATCAGCCACAATTTTGTGTTGTCTGTCCTCACACAGGCCTCGATGCAGAGCTCTACTACGTGCGAGACGACGTGGTGAATCACTATGCGTTCTCCTTCAACATGCCAGTGCCCACAGAGACCAACAGCCTTTACTTCACGTGGCACTCCAAGGCGAAGGTAAGCCTCAGCATCTTTTCAGTGCACACTTACCTGTTCACACACGCAAGGAAAATGTTAACATTTCTTCTCTTTTCAAGGTTGACTACCGGCTCGCATTCAACATGGAGAACCCTGCTGTCCTGAACCAACCACGGCTCAACATCTCCAGTCAGGGGGAGTTGCCTCATGCTCCCTCTGGTCTGTCAAATATTCATTTTTCGTAACATGCATCCTACATGCCTCTAGTTTGTAGACTTTTAAAAATGGTGTCAGTAAATCCACACCTGATGTGGTCTGTGTCAACCAGATAAGATAAGAGAACTTAGGAAAGCAGAGAAACTGCTGAGAAGCTTTAGTAAGAGTTGGTGAAATATTGCTTTTGTTCCTTTATTATGTAGGTTCCCACCCTCCAAAGACAGAGTTTTGACAGATGATCAAAAAGTTGAGTGTAAACTTTGCAAACAGCAGTTTGACTGTCACAGCTCAACAGCCAGCATGGAAGATAATCTAAAAACAGCAGACTAACTTGTCTGTATTATATTCCTCAATATTTGTTGTGCTGGGATCATCAGTTGATATCGTTCTATTTTCAGAAATTCAGTAAATATAAGCAGGGGCATGTTAGTCTGCTCTGAGTTTGTTGCTATCATTTCATTTTATAAAATAATCGCATAATTTATAATGCTGCAAATACCAACTTTTTATGTGCATTTATAATTCACTTAGACTAATAAGCCTAGCATATAGAATGCAATCATTGTGCTGTGTGAAGAGTAGGCATGACTTCAGATGACCAAGATTTTCTTTGGTTAAATACAGCCCACCTATGTAGCCAGTTAGCTTAGCTTAACTAAACATAAGCACTGGGATCAACATAAAACTGCTAGCCTCACTCTGTCCAATCCAGTGGTAACAAAATCTGACAATCAGCACTCCGAGGAAACCCAAATTATACTATTACATCTTGTTTGTGGAATCTATATAAAAACTGTGTTTATAAAGTTTACAGCTACTCACAGCCAAATATAATCTGGCACATAACCTCTCATTAAAAAAACAAAGTGTTGTTTTTAGTGGACTGTAGAGGTGCTGGGAGCCACATTCAGTGACTCTTGAATGAAATATTGTACTTCCCAAAATGTTGAACTTTTAATTAACACCTTTCCCTTAGGGACTGTTTAATTTACTTCAATGAATTTTATTTATTTGTAGCCACACAGTGGTGAAAAGGTTGTACACAAGATTTTACAATTTCACAGTTCTAATAAACTTAAATGTCTTTTACAGCTAAGTTATATAAAGCCTGAGATCATGTGTTTGTACCTAATTAATTATAGATGCTCTGCATCTCTGATATGACCACGTTTCTCAAAATAATGTTGTTTTTTCCCTGTATGTGTGTGTTTGTTATGCAGTCTTTAGAGTGGACATCTTCTGTTCGGGCAAAGTAGATGAAGAGGCATTTTTGACAATGCAGCTCAACCTGACCATCCATGCCAACAACTACACAGTGCTCAACTTCAAGAGGAGGAAAATGTGCTATAAAAGTAAGATTGTCCATCATTACCTGGTAACCTAAACAAATGTAGCTGAGTGTTTTTTTGTTACTGGTAAACTTTCTTCATAGCGGACATCTTTTCATTGCAGAGCAGGAAAAGCTCACACAGGTGTAATCTGTGAAATGAATGATGGCTGAGCACTGATTGGCACTTTGCGAGTATTCCTACTCCCACCTGTGACTTTCCTGTTATGAAAAGTCAAAATATCTTCACGGATAAATGTCTTTTTTATCTTGCCAGACAAATCAATGATCATGTTTTCTACATAGAGTTTAGATTGGATTTTGATAGGATATTTTTCCATTTTGGCAGCACTCTGTGTCAGTCACGCTAAAGAGTTACAGTGAGAGATGTGCAGGTTTTTGTATTCTGTATTCATTTCGGTGCTATTTTCAAACTGCCTGGAGATAATTACATGTGGCCGAGAGGCTCCTTGCCATATGCCCCCGTGGAAACCAATTTATTCCCATCTTATTTTAAGCAGGAGTCAAATTAGCAACATGAACAGATTCTTTGTATGCCTGAGTGGTGCTCCGAATGTAAGCTGGGCAATCGTTCCTGTCAACCCTTCCCGTGGATGGTCCCTGTTATGTCTTAGCAGAGGACAAAATAATGATGTTTGCCTCCAGCTTACGGACTTATCATTTTTAACTACTTGAACTTTTTAAGGAACTCATAATACTTTTTAGGAGCTAAAAACATTTCAGGTTTTTGCCTCATGGTCTCACACCAAGAGGCAACTGTGAGATAGGAGAATCCTGATGTTGCTGTGTAGTAATCAATCCTCAATTTCGTTCTTGCCTTGCACACTTTTGCTCACATTAATATTATAACTAAGGAATATTTGGAGGAGGGCATTTGTCCTTTTCTATTCTCTCCTGAGAGAGAGAGTATTTGCACTTATTTTATTACTTTTACATGCTAAAGAATCAGAAAAAAAAATAGTCACCACATACTCATTGCATAGCAGACAGGTTTTTTTTTTGTCTTTAAATTACACAGAACAACATTTTGACTTATTCTCCAACCACATTTTCTGTGTTGCTGTCATGTTGTATGCAAAAATTACGTCTCACACTAAGCTCTTCCTTTTCATTGTGGCTTCTGACTAAATTCCTTCATCCTCTGAGTTCATGAGATGTGGTAGAAATTCAAGGCTCTGTATTTACTGTGTCTATGTGGTAATAAAAGACTGAAAGCAAAACAGTTTTTCAACCTTAGTTTCACTAAATACACAAGCTTTTCTTTCAGTGTTACATATTGTGCTGACTTTTATAGCTGTGTGGCTGAATACTGCTGTTAAATTGACTAGACTGTGACCAAAGTTGATGTAATTCTCTTTCCTTCTTCCTCTGTGAACAGGAATCGATTCCGACCCAAAGATTCCAATTCCCCTTAACAATAACACTCTTTCACGGCCTGACTGTAAGTAATCTTACCTCATTACTTGAAGTTCTGTATTGAAAATGTTACTTAACCCTCTTAACCCGAAGCAGTTTTGGAACGTTATTTGCTCCTGTCACATTTTTATTCACTGTGGACTCATGTTTCACTGCTATATAAAGTCCTGCACCTCTATGGAAACAGCACAGCCATGGCTAGAAGTAGAGAAACCTCAAAAATGTCTTTTGTGTGGTGTGACACAGTTACATTGCCATAAATCATAGAAAAAAATTAAGTTGAACGTCTGTTTTACAAAAACTGAAAAAAATGAAATAATATGTAAAACATTTTCTGCACACACTGTTACGGATAGTACTGAAGAAAAATCATATACATTCTACTACTAATATTTTTAATTTGTTTCCATACTTGTCTCCTCTGTGTAAACACAGCTTGCAGTTAGGCAAAAAAAGTCCCTGAATTTTTGTCACGTGACTGTTTTGTCACATGAGTCACTCATGGCTTCTTGGTTGTGCCGAGGAACACAGAATTTTTAGTTCTTTACAGAATCTGGTGTGAATGGTTTATGTTTTTTTTTTCTAGAATAAAGGGAATCGAATGAAATATTACAATTTTGATCTTAGATGTAGTTCTGATTGAACAGCACCTCACAGATGATTAGGTCAGGGACCATTAGAAAAGATAAGATTCCTTCAAAACCCCCAGTCCCAGGTTTTGTAATTCAGAGGGTTGAAATAAAATTGCTATGGTATTCTAAGTGAAAATAAAATGTGTAAAATGACAATTATACTATAATATAGTAGATTATATCATTAGATAAATATTATTTATGAATCAGTGTAATAGTAGGATTTAGTGTTGTAACACTAACAGCCCCTCAAACAATTGGAATCAGAAAAAAACAGAATCGATAAGCATATTAACAAACAATGCCCAACTGGCTCCATGTATTGTCTATTCCAGGTGGCATCGGCCTGATAAGACAGAGGCTGTTTTACAACTCAGAAGTCTGTCTATATAGCACATCATTATAGTCAAACTTTCCATAACCAAAGCAAAATATTTCAAAGCCCAAAGAGAAGGATTTATTCTAGTATTCAAGAGCTATCTGTCATCCTTCCACCCCTCAGAGTGGTCGTCCTCATCTAGTGGGATTTATTCATACTCTTTGTGAGCCCACTGCCCCAGTAACAAAGTACCATTAGTGGGTTGTGTCCCTTCTGCTTGGGTAGGCCCAAGGAACCTGGGGCCCTCTGAGGCTTTTAGAGAGGTGATGAGAAAAGCTCTCAGACACTGGATCCTGGGCACAGCCACTACTATTCCCAGCTTCCATTAACTCTAAGTGGAGCCCGTGGTGCACTTATAGGCTCTCCCACACACTCCCCCCTTCCCTTACTCCTGTCTTTATCCTTACCTCATATTTCTGCTCTGCTTCTCACTTAATATCAAACACTGCTGAAGCTTTAGTCATGGTATTTATTTCATGTGTTGTGATGTCATTTTTGCTTGTTTGTCTGACCATTGGTACGTGTCTTGTTTCTGTCAGTAGATGGTGTGACCACCCCCACCACCTCAACCCAGGTGTTTTATATAAGCGTCAGTGTCTGCTGCATTGTCATCTTTCTCGTGGCCATCATCCTGGCCATCCTGCACCTGCACAGCATGAAGAGAGTGGAGATGGAGGACAGGTTCGGTTCTTTTGCTTGTCCTGCTTCCAGAGAAACTACAATCTTTGTTATATATCAGCTGAGGAAAGTAAACCTGTGACACTGAAGCTGGTGATTTACAGTCTCGTGTCACCTGTGCAAGCTAAGATAGTATTTCTGCCGAATGCGGCTGTTGAACAAAAACAGGTCATCTCCATAGAGAGGATTATATCAAGTCAAAACTTGCACTTGAGCTTTCCTCCTGTTTCCCTGCCTGTAATCTCTACTGTGGATGGATGCACGCAGCTACATGGGTTATCAGATATCAGTGTGAAATATGATCAGCACTTCCCTGCTTTGCTATTGATATGAGGAGGTTAGTCACTGGAACGCTTACAAATTGAAATCACACAAAGACTGTTTGCCTTTCAAATACATCAATTTAATTAATTTTTTTTAATGTGATATTTTCACCAAATAAAAGTTGCTGCACTGTTGTTTGTGAAGGTGTCAAAATTGCAAATGAGTTTGCTTTGATCTGTCAACTTTAGACCATTTTTTTCATTTTAAATTCACTTACGGTTCTGATTAGTATGAACTGTGCCGAGCCAGTGGAGATCAGTAGCTGTTTGCTTAAGCCCTTTACAAGATCAAACTTAGCTGACTTCTAAGCGTTAATGTATGCCTCACTAAATCAGGGCTGAACAATGAATTAAAATATTATCCGAAGTGCAATATCCATATCACAGTAACTGCATTTTTTTTGACAAAGGTAAAATGTGTCACAGCATACAATTTTGAATGAAACATTGTGGCACTGTAGATGTGCCCCGGCCTACAAGTCCGGTTCCCCAGACATAAGAGAACATGCTTGTTTGGTACAGCCTTCTCCAAAATCACATTGTCATTTTTATTATTTTTTCAGTGAAAAAGAAATTAATTAGTTATTGAAGGCACCATAGTGAGAAGACTGCTACTTGAAAAGGACATCAAGACCACACAAAAAATGCTGCTTTTTGTCATTTTTGAGTCTGGCAGCAGCTTTTCAGGGGCTCACAGAAGTACCTACACTGGACTAGGTACTTTTTCTCCCCCGTAAACAGCTGTGAAAGATGGCTGTTAAGGTCAGAACATGCAAAAACGTTCTGACCACCCTAAAACAGCCTGCAAGTTCCTGCAGTGTACAAGAGCCTGTATTTACCACTGTATACTTTTTTATTTTAATACAACTAAACCAGAACGACAATTTCAAAGTATTACCAACCCATTTGCACACTACCAATGTCTTTATTTCTAATCACTAGAAACTAGACAGTAAAAGTTCATTCAATAATGCATGTGTTAAACACCTTGTGCAGCCTGATGTCTGTACCTTCAAATAAGTGCTCCTTATTGTTCCTCTCTGTGTGTTTCAGTGTGAGTGACAGTGGAAGCTCGCAGGGTTTGTCTCAACCGTCCACTCAGACCACACAGTACCTGAGAGCCGACACTCCAAACAACGCAGCGCCGGTCACCAGTGAGACATTTTACTTCTCCTCTCCACTGTAACACCAAAACACTCACTTAGAGTTTAATTTTTTTTTAAAAATGCACATAGCAGATCAGTACTTAAAGTCCATGCAGTGATTCATTGTACCCGTTTTCTTTTGTCGCATTGGCATCTGCACATGTGCATGCTTTTCCAAATACAATAATTGACTGTGAATGACCTAATTAGCTTAACTGGTATCATAAGATTGTAAACACAGCTCCTGCAGTGATGTTGTGTTGCTTTTTGTCGCTACTAGCCTTGTGACCTATTACTGTGTGAGCGATGTGTAAATGTCATCGCCATGTGCTTTGCGTCAGGCAGCAGTTAGAGAGGTAAAAGCAGTCCATTATTTCGGAGCTGCAAGGGAGTGAAGGACTCTAAATTGATGTAAATATAGAACATGGTGGGAAAAGTTGACATACAGTAACAAGGTTATAGTGATCACAAAGCCTTAGACCTGTATTAGAGTATTAGAACTTACTCACTTTTGCCATTTAGTCTCTTAGCAGCGTGTCACTTAATGAAACCGTAAGTGAATCTCAGCTGGGGTACTTTTCCTTCACTAGAGCTCTTTGTTAGTTGTTGTCATCAGATAGGAGTGTTATTACTCACTCAGTCTTCGCTCTCTTTGTTGGCACCAATTGTAATTATGGGTAAGTTTGTTCTGTGTTAGTGGAAATAATTTGACATGTTTTACACCTGTACACACAGTGCAGTGGAGGGCCATCAAATGAGGTTTAGGGTTACCATTATAGAAGAATAATTACAACAGCCACCGGATTTCAGTGCATTTTAGTTACTTCTTCAACAAATATTTCTTCATTGGTCAGAAAGATCTTTCCCTGCTCTCTCCTATCTATATAGCCTGTTTTTACACATAGCATTATTAATGTTTATTTCTGTATACTGTAAGATAGCTGCTGCTAAAGACTTTTTCTATTGATTAATTTGTCGAATAACTTTAAAAAAAATAAAAATAAATCTTAGGTCTTTGGAAATGTTTACACTCCAGTACACTACAGTTCCGGCTATACTGCAGCCACCATTGAAAACTGTAGTACTGACTAAAATTACACTGATATTTTCAAACAATACTGTAAACCTAAAACATTTTGAGGTAATGACCATTTTTAATTTTAAGTGGTGATGCCAGTATCGTCCTGCATCCCCAGCAAATAGTATATCTGAATGCAATTTTTCTTTTTTTTAAAAAAAGGACAGAATTTCATCTGAAAATAATTCCTACTGTCGCTAAAAAAGAAAGATTTTGCTCTGTCTCAGTGTGTTCATGTCGTAGCATTCAATGCAAAGTTATCCACGACATTAATCAGGCGGTGATTTGTCAGTGAGGTTCCACAGAGTTTTGTAGCTGTTGATATCACATGTGGACTGATAAAGCTGTCAGAAAGAGACTGACTTTAATCTTTCCCAGTTTACATCTGTGTGTGTTGTTTTGAGAGCCATTGGAAAACCACCGCAGCAGCTTTTGTGTCTTATTGTCAATGTGTGATCCATTGTCGCCCTCTTGTGGATTATACCCGCATCTCACCCTCCTGTGCATTTTGTTTGACCCACTTGGCTTCACCTTACACTCTGCTGAATGTTATTATTTGAACCACCAACCACCCTTTATTTACCCAACTCTTCATGGGCAAGTTTACCCAACTTGCAAGCATGCCTGGTGTGATGGATGTTTAGTGTATGAGCTGTAAAGTTACAGCAGGAGTTGTATACATCCATTCATCCATTCAGGTCATGTTGTAACTTGTGTGAGCTATCCATTAAAACCACTTCTTTCTCCCTTTCTCCCACCCTCCACTCCCCGTCCTTCTCCTTTTGCCATCAGACAATCACCCTGGTTCTGCACCCATTCTCCAGCTTGCTGCCTCCTCCTTCCAAAATCCCGGTGCTCCCCCCCATGAAACCAAAAGTAAGTTCCAGTGAAGAGACAAGTTCAGTCTCAATAATAGTATTTTGTTGTCACACTTTATTTTGATCTCAGTTTTCTCTGAACTTTAGACTTGATAATTGCACCTGTGTATCTTGAAGTCCTGTTTCTAGTTGGGGAACCTTTTAGAAATTCAGTTACTTAAAGGTCACTTTTCTTTCCTCCTGATTCAAGCCTCAAATCCTGGTCCATGCATCTCATCTGCTTTGTACTAACATTGTCTGTGTCTGTTGTTTGGTGAGTGGAGTTACATGGGTGCTCATTTAGGTATTTGGAATGTAATTGTCACTGAAAGTACTTATTTGTTTAGAAATATTCTTCAGTATTCAACAATTTTGACCGATGAGTCGTAAAGCATTTTTAAAGGAAAAATGTTTAACATTCTCTGGTGCTATTTTCTGCTTTTTCTTGTTTTAGAACTTTCTACATTTAATTTACTTTGGCATTCAGACAAAACAAGTAGTTTAAAGATCACATTTTTGACTCTTGAAAAATGTGGAATGGAAAATGTATCTTTCTCTGATACTTCCTTGAACAGGCTTAATATAAGATACACCGTTTTTTAGATTTGTGTAACTTCAGATGTAAAATATTCTTTATTGATGTAGTTTGATCACATTCTTTGCTTCACACAAAGGTTGATAAACGATAGCACTAAGTGTTCTTTAAGATCCTGTTAAAGCCCTGTTAACGCCTGCAGGTTTATTTTGTCTTTTCTGCCATCGGTTAGATTGACCTATGATTATTCAAATTGAGTGAGTGAATATTTAAAACCAGTCACCATTCACTGTGAAGCAAAACATCCATATTATAAATGTTGCTTTTTTAGGTTTATGCACCAAGCAAATGGAAGAGCTCCTCATAGCTCAAAGAAAATTAAACAAATTCTGGATAGCAGCTGCAGGAACACCGTAAAAATAGAAAATAACTGATTTTTTTTAAATAGAAAAAGGCACTGTATTGAAATATCATTCCAAATTCATAATATTATGTAAATCATTAAGTCGTTTTACTTTAATATGGTTATGTATTTTAATTTCTTGTATACTTTAGCATGAGCAGTATAGTTTTTCTGTAGTATGGAGATGGACACAGTTCTGGTTATTTTTTAAATAACTGTTTCCGACTGTTGTTTAAATTTCCCTCTGCAGGCTGAAGAAGCTTCTGCATGAGGAGGAGGTTCATAGTAGAAACAGGATGTTACTATTAACAGACACAACAGAAAATAATCTATTATATATATTTTTTGCACCCTTGTTTTCTTCTGTGGGGCTGCCTGGTCATAACTGTTTGTTGTAGTGTTTGTAATTGTTGTATTTTTGTCTTTTGCTGCATCTTGAAGTTTATTATTTACTGTAATCTTTTTCTGCACTCCTGAAAATACATGGGGCTCGTAGTTTGACCTCGAGGGGGCAGCATTGATATGCAGTGAGCGATAGTTTTTACTACACTGTTTTCATGCAGCAGCAGAGATTTAAACCTTTAATCAAAGTACATTATAATTATTATATTATATTATATATGTCTTTAAATGTCTGCATCTTTTCACTTAGATTTAATCACGTTTGAATCTTTTCATGTGCTTTTTAAGTATCATCTTGAGATTAAAGCTTCAGCTTGAACACTGTTTCTTCTCACATTTTATGGCAGAATATCAGACACAGCTCAAATGTACAAGAAGATGCTGTTGTCTCTCAAAGGAAGACTGAGTGTCTTTGTGAGCAGTTTTATCTGGAGGTTGTGTATCAATGAGTTTTCTGTTGTTTCTATCCATCATCTGGCTTATCCCCAGTTTGTCTAAGCGGCTGTACACAGTTCAGCCTAATAGTTGTCCTCACTAGCAGTGAGCTGCAGATGCAGGAGGTTTTGATGAGATATCTCTCATCATTGACATGTTGTATACACATGGAGCATGCTGATATAAAGAGGTTGTGTTTACAATGTTCATCTGTGTGCAGACACTGTGGGGAACTTTGTGTTTGGGTTTTTTGTATTCAGACTTGGTCCTGCTGCAGTAAGCCAGCTGCTAATGACAGTGTGTACAAAGGGAGGTTATGTAATAAAAATTTTGTAATGCAGGCATTGCATGAAGTTGCTTTGATGCAACAAGTATAGGGTACTGTACATGTCTTCTTGGAATTTGCTGAATTCTTTGAATTCAAATAAATATTCTGCATGTTTTAGCGCAAACCTTTCCCACGAATTACAAAAATTATACTGTCAAAAGAGATTCAAAGTCAAAGCCCTCAGGTAGTTTTCTAGTGATAATCCAGGTTAAAAGGCCCGTCAATCAGTTTCAACAAGTTTTGTTTGCGTTTGGATCAGATGTGCATTTAATCTGACTCTGCATTTTTCTGTCCTCACAGGTTACCCATCTCTCCGCATAGAGAAGAATGACCTGAGGAGTGTTACTCTAATGGAGGCCAAAGCTAAAGTGAAAGACATTGCAATCTCAAGGGAAAGAGTCACGCTACGAGATGTTTTACATGAAGGTATTTGTCTCTCATGCTCCCTCCAACCTTTCTCTTTTTTTCTCTTTCTTGTCCTAAAATAAGTTCCCAACTTACGTTTGTATTCTTCAGAAGAATGTGATCACCAGTTCGAGTTTAACAGTTTCACTGAAAAATGGAACAAAAATTCTGAGCAGCTTTTTCTAAGACCGCAGTTTGTGTCATGTGGTTTGCTGAACATTTCTTCCCTGTGCTTTGCTCAGGAGTCTTACGTTGTTTGTGAGAATTGGTTTTGAACGGTGGAGAGGTTTTTGATTGCAGTTATTAAAATCATATATCACTAAAAACATATACAGACATCATGTGAGTAAATGTGTGTCGTGCCTTTTAACCTAGTATTTATCAAATTTGTGAGGATTAGTCTCTAAAGTTGCTTTAAAAACTTAACATATTTTTCAGCATATTGAAAAAAAAGCTTCTTTTTTTTTTTTAAATGATTTTGTTTCTTAGCACCTACACAAACATGAAAACAGAAAGAGAAAATGATAACAATAAATTATGTAGCAACATGAGTCAGAAAGCCACAAGTTTATACCACAATTCTTATCCAAAGAAAACATTCAGATAAAGAAAGCAAAATACTCCAAAAAAAAGGTAAAGGGCAAAAAAAAAAAAAAAAGAAAGAAAAGAAAAGAAAAACTGAGTAAATGGGATAAAGATAAGCTCAAAGAATGAGCAATACAGTGCAAGTGGACTTGACAGCAATCCTATAAAAACAGATTGAAAATGAATCTGGGATTTATATTTAAAGAAGCATATAACAGAAGACAGAAGTCAAAGTTATGAGAACATGTTCCATATGTTACCACACGTCCGTTAAGTATTTGTCACATACTGAAAGTATGTTACATATTCAAAACAGAGGAGCAGAGACTTCCTGACAAGATTAGCAGTCTTACCAGAGTTTATTATACGCTATCACAAACTAAAGATCCACGGGAAGACCAGAATTAGGCCTATGTCTATGCAGTTGATAGCTTTGTTCAGTCTTTTTTTTTTTCTAAATCCCCAGTTTTTCATGGATAATGTTCTACAGAAGCCCAAGATTTTAATTTAAGTTTGCCTTTCTTTGTTTGAGTCTATGGACATTTCTAGCTGTATCTATATAAAATGTATAAAACTGAACAACCTCCTGGAGTACGAAGCTTTGTCTCCACAGTACAGCATTAATTTTTCTATGCTAAGGACTTTAAAAAGTGTTTTGAAGTCTTAATCTGTGATGCATAAGTCTTAAATACATTTCCTTGCCTCCTGACATCTGTGGTTTGTCAGCAGATGTTACACATTTATAAATTGTCGTGCAAAGGTGCTCAGGAAACTTGCAAATCCTTTTTTGTGGAGTCAGCAACATCAGATAAAGCTGCAAACTCTAGAACTAAAAAAAAAAAAAATGAAGCTGACGTGAAGCCCAAAACGTGCAATTCCTGAAATATGCACTTCAGATTAGTTCCAAAAGCGAGTCCATACCCATAGACTCCCCCATGTTAAAATGCTCAACTTTACAGCAGAAATAAACATATTTACAGCCTGGTTTAAAAAGTGGTTTTGGTTTCATATAGTTAATATAGCCATTTATGACAGCTGTACGGTCACTCATGCATTTAAATTATGTTAAGGTTTATTTTTATGCGTGATTAAGGGCGTGGCTGCTTTAGGTGACCTCTTTGCTCATTTTTGGACTACCACACTGAGCTTAAAAAAACGCTACTCCATCACACCAGTAGTAAACGTCACCTGAGCTAACAAGAGTAGCTAGGAAGTTTTTTATTTCACACTGGGAGAGAGGGGATTTTTGGAAATATTTTAATTAATTCATATTATTTAGGTTTCCATCCATGCATTTTCTGCTGCTTGCCCATTATTATTACTTGTTATTGGTATAAACTGCTGGGGAAGTACCAAAAAAAATTACAGCATTATATAATAGCGAATCAATCCACTCTTTACTTTGGCTGTTTTGACTGTAAAACGGATATTAAATTTAAGGCTGTGTGGTACTGGTAAACCAAGATTCCTTAGGCAGCTGTTGTAACTCGTGAGCTGTGGCTGTATCAAGGTTTGAAACTGCCGTGAGGAAGATTTAGAAGTTGTTAAGACGTTTAGCTAATCGGGTAAACACTGCACAAAGCTATGGCTCAGTAGTAAAAGAAAAAAAAATTTTAATGACTATTTGTTCATCATTTTTGTTTTTTATCAGTAACAATAACACACAAAATTTGTTTATAAGCGCCACCATTATTTTTACTTATTACATTATGTGCCTTTAAATTTAAAAAAAAAAGTGAACATGAATGCTGTTTATTTCCTTTCAAAGGACGAGCAGATCACTGTCCGTAAAAACCTACCAAAGAACCTAAAACAGCTCAAGTTCGTTCCTGCTGAAGCATATTACATACTGACAGAGAGAATTAGATGTTGAAGTTTTAAAATCTCTTTTAGATATGTACAACTGTTTGGGCTTCAATTTGGCTCTATTAGGCAGAACCTGGCTGCTTTGGCAATGATTCAGCATCGTCATGGAGTAATGGTACTGAACAAGACTGTACTTTACTTTCTGGAGATTTGCCCACGCTGGGGTTTAGTGTGGCAGTAGGTATGATGTAATAATTACCCAAGGGTAAATACAACACAATGGAGAAGAAAAGTGTGGGTGTTCTGTTATTACTGCCACTTAATAGCTTTCAATGGTTTATAGTCATTGCTTCTGTTTAAATGTAAGTCTTTTTTCAATTAATCATTTGAACCTGCTTTAAAATAGGACTGTTTATAATAAAAAAAACTCTAATGGAACCTCTCAATCTGAAAGAAATATTCAAGTATTTAGTGTCAGTGAGTTGTTCCACCACTTTGGATCCAGACTTAAAACATCTCTGTCTTAGGTGTACAGACATTCATGGTCCCAAAACATGAAATTATCTGCTTCAGCATATTCAAATGGTCACTGTGAGCATGTTAGCATTGCCTTAAGTAACCCTGTTCTTAGTATAGCCTCCCAGAGCTGCCAGCGTGGACAGCTGCCTCTGCATATCTTTAGGTTTGCTCTTTAGTTGACCGTCTACTCTACATGTCTTCAAACAGACCATTGTTAAAACTTTATAATACCTGTTTCCCACTCTGGTGACCAGTGGTGGCTGGTGAAAATTTTTGGTGTCTGCAAATGACCTTTTTTTTTTTTTTTTTTTTAAATCAGAAATGAGAATAGGAGTAACATCAGGCACAAGTATTTACAGGAATGCAAACTGTCTACCTTTGGAGAATATTCTAATCATAATCTAATTTAAAATTATCAAGACTTACCAGAACTAAATTTCAAAACCATTCATCAAACTTTCATCAATATTTACAGGATCTGTACAAACTCAAAACACACAACAAAAATAATGAAAAAAAAAAAAACACTATTCAGGGCTCCAGACGAACTTTTTCACTGGTAGCACCAGTACGGCCCACTTTGTCATTTTGTTGCACCTCCCACCTGGTCAAAGGCAAAACATATGACTTTCTGAACATTTTCTTATCGATAAACACTATGAATTACTGATGCTCCCTAAATGCCCCACATTGCAGACTGCAGTACCTGCTGTTTGGTTGCTGCGGTGTGCCCAGACAGGTGTGTGACCAAAATGACTTTAAAAATAACAAACTAGGGTGTTCACATGTCAGATTTATCTGAGGTTAAACTCAGTTACATATATTCTACACGCGGTCTTTTCTACGAGCAGTCTTTTCTCCATTGACAGCACGGCCAGTGCATTAAGCCGTCACGATTCTCGCTGTCATCTAGTAGAAGAGGAGGGGAAAGGCCGTGTGACATGTCAGAAAGCGCAGTCATAACAACGTCAAAGGACAGTTTTGATATCCAACCACAGAAGACAAAAGCAATTAAAGACAAAATTAATCGGCTTACAGCACAAGGGGATGGGTCCAGGACGCACCGAGCCATACCCCGTGAGAAAGTCTGCAGCTGCCAATCAGAGCCCGGGCCGAGGTCACATTATCACGAGAAGTTTTTCGAGCTACATACACACTCATGTGTCCGACGCCCCGCATCCAGGAAATGTAAAATTAGTAAACACGCAGTGAAGACTAATATTAAATCTGTTAATAATACAAATATTGTTAATATAGCAAAAGAACATGAACGATATAATTACTTTTATTGTTATTTTATTATAATTAATGCAAATTTAATTTTACGTTTGAGAACTACTTTTTATCTGGTTAGTAGTAGTGGGGCGGCGCCCCTGCGCCCTGTATTAACCAGCTGCCACTGCAATGGTGACATTAAATGGTTTTGTCTGGTTCAGCTGAAGTTTTTTTACTTTGATACTTTTTTTACACTAGTGTTAAATTTACGACCTCCCTGGAGGTAAATATCAGATGTGATCACGAAGTTTGCCGACTGCACTGATAGAAAGCAAAAAACTTCTTGCATTTGACTGCCACCCCCTTTGAAGTAGTCACCTTGTGTAATACAGTGTTTCTGCCACATTTCGAATGCTCTCTTGAAGTTCCAATATGTAAACATTTAAAGTCAAAATTGTGACCCTTCACCTTGAATGTCATTTTGGGGAAGAGGATGACGGTAGCAGGGGTTTAAGTCTGGCAAGTAGTGCAAGTGGAAAGCTATGATTGTGTATGTGTGGCCAAAAAACGTGTGTTTGTTTTCTAACATGCTGTGAGCAGACACAACAGTGTGTGACATAGTTCAGGTCATTTGTATTTAATGATTTCCATCAGACGCCTCAGGATGGTAGAGCTAGATGCTGACAGTCGGAAACCTATGGCATGAAGTCATGATGCTCAACCTTGGGAATACAACAAGCATGCTCTTGGCCATGCTGTTGACCAGATATGCCTTAGTTGACATGCCTAGTTGACAGCAGTGGAGTCGACAGAAGAGCAGAACGGGTTAGATCGGAGCAGAGACGAGTGGAGAGGTTCTTCCAACATTCCTGTTTGTTGGTTTGTTAGTCATCGCTATAGACCTTGTCACCAGTGACGGTCCTCGACGGGAAGGTTTGGTCAGTTTCACAAAAAATTTGATGATGGCTCTCTGCAAATTTGAGGTCCATAGTGAAATCACAGCTGCATGACGGCAGAACGTGACTGCCAGAGAGGGTTCCGAACTTGGCAGGAGCACTGGAGCAGTGTGTTGCTGCACAAGGTAACTGCTTTTAAGGAAATGGCATCCAAATTTATGGTTTTTGCTTTTTATCGGCATAGTCTCAAAACTTCAGACACCTCATGTGCTACATAAAGCAGCAAAGCAGCTGTAAGGTTCAAAGTCTTCTAACTACTAGTATAGTATAGGCAGCATCCAACTACAGGATCTTAGGGCAGATGCAAAGTGGCATGAACGTTTACAGGAATGGCCCTTTCAGCCTTTCTGCTTCTATTGCACTGTAGAATCCAACAGTTTTGACTGCAACATGAACTGTGAATGCACCAAAACAATAGAAAACTGTAGTTGCTAGACATAAACTCCAGTTCTATGAGCATGTCAAACAGGTTTGTTATGTTAGTCTATGTGGGGAATTCTACTTGGAAGGTCGAGAGGACAGAAAAACAGCACTTGTTGTTTTCTTGAAGTTTAACCAATCAACAATGGGACCAACACAACAGTGTTTCAGGACCGTTCAGGTTTACTAACCCTGGACTAGGTATTTTCTTCTTTCCGTAAAATAGCCCTGAAAGAGTTTTTGCAAGGCTTCTTGTTGTCGGAACATGTACAAAGGTTTTGGCTGTCCTAAAATGGCCTCCAAGTCCCTGGAGTGGATTACCACCTTACATTTTTAGTATGCTCAACAGCTATCTACAAGTCAACACAAATATGCAAATATCTGTACTTGTCTGTCTGTCGAACTTCAGCTTGATAGTATAGTCAGCTATCCACATACATCATACTCTGCATACAAAATGACAGCCAATTTAATATCAATATTTAAAATGCAAAAGCCAAAACAACAAATACAAGACATACAAGCCATGTCTCAGAGGGATGAACTCGGAGTGAAGTTCTGTTTTTAGGAGTCAGCAGGTCTAGACAGGCTTGATGAAGAAGGCAGGGGAGGGAGAGAGACACTTCAACACTAACCCTGTTGTTATGCTTCATCTCCTTTCCTGTTGAAACACAAGGCAAAGTTAGCCCTGGGGCTCAGATTTTTTTTTTTGAAATTTATGTTGATGGTTTATGTTCTGAAATGGCATTTTACCTCAGAAAAGTCCTGAAGCTATGGGGTGACAGTTTAGACAAAGGAAATGATGAACGCGCTCACTTGGCCTTTCCACATCGTATGTATTTCTGAATCGTTCTAAGAATGAAAGGTCCTCTGAGCTCCACTGAGCTGCTCTTGTTTTGGCTCTTGTCTGTGAAACAGGAGCCAGAACTGCCAAAGCTCATTTAGAGACAAAGCATTTTAAGCAGGAGCCTGTCCACCTCTGTCCACAGATCAGCCAGGCATGGCGGCCAGTGAGTGAGGTGACATTTCGGTCTTTGAAGGGGATGCCTCTGGCTCTCTCACTCTTGCCCTTTTCTGAGGATAAAAAGCTGTGGTTTGTTTTTGACAGGCACATTTGGCCGCATCTTCCACGGTGTGTTGCTGGATGAAAAGGACCCCAGTAAGGAAAAGCAGGTCTTTGTGAAGACAGTGAAAGGTATGCACTCTGTTCTAGCTGTAATACACAGTTGTACCCACACATGTCACAGAAATCAAAGTATCATCTAGGAAGTTGCAAGTTTATCTCTCCTATCAATGTGTAATTTATCCAGTGTGTTTACGTGCACTTGAGTCAAAAGGTTACTCAGATATAACAGGTTATGCAAGTAACTGGGGCACATGCACTTTAGTAACCTGGCAACTGCAAATCTGCATATACACGCAGCAGAGCAGCAACAAGGAATATCTTATACCCCAATATATTTTGGAAGCTTAGTTCAATGATTTTAACCACATAGTCATAGTTGCTGCCTCTTGACCCATACTGGATACATGGTTCAGCAGTGGAAAACAACTTTTTTTTAGGCTTCTACAGGTCACTTTGATTTACATTTTCAATTGTATTTGAAGTATAGGTGGACTTCATCCTGCCACACTATGCACTGCATTATTCCAGAAAAATCTGTCTTGTGAAACCTTCTTAACAAGGTTTCTCATTTGTATGACAATTACGAAATCTGCTTACTGGAAAAAACGTCTGTAGCCTAGCACGACTCATGCCAAAGACGTAAGATGAATAATGAAGGACTGAGGCGTAGCAGTTCAGCTGACCGTGTAAATTTGTTTTAGTTTTTTTTAATTAAGAGAGCAGTGGCGTTGAGTAATGTAGATTGTTAGCTAAACACTGTCGATCAGAAATAGTAGGTGTTTTTCCAATGGCTTCAGCAGATGGCCATACATGGTTTCAAACCTGTAAACAAACAGACAACTTTGTCGGCAAATTAATTATAAGTCTTAGTCATGCAGCATGGTTGCATGCCAGTGGAGGGGCTCCTCTATGTAGGTCCGTCAGGTTCTTTGTTAGCGGCATGTGTCAGCTTTCTCTGCCAGTTGCCTTCTGACCTCTCCATTCTCTCATGTTTACTCAGGGAGGGGTGGATACCGATCTGCGAACAATATCCTCATGCCAGTTTTGGCTTTGTTAAAGTATTTACTTCCTCCTCATACGCCTCTTGGGAAGGGAACAATGCTGCTTTCCATAAGTACCAGACGATGGCAAAGCTGCAATCACAGATTAAAAACTTGCACAAGTCGGTTTTCCTCTGAAGTTTCCCACTACAAATGACTTTTGGCAGTGGGACTGTGCAATGAAACAGATAAAAATCAAACATCACATGGGGTCAGAGAGTAAATGTGTCCTTACCTTTTCAACTGTCACTGGTCACTCTAGTGTTTTTTAAAGATGAGATACTGTCTCTTCAGATCACGCCTCTGAAGTCCAGGTGACCATGATGTTGACTGAAAGTTGCAAACTTCGTGGACTTCATCATCGGTAAGTGGAAGCACAAAGTTAAACTTCAAGAAGGGAACATGGCACTATGCTGTTTCTATATTTAATGAATGAAATGAAAAATACTTTATTTATCCCAGAAGGGAAATTCAACATGTTGAATTTATTCTTATTTTATATGAACCTGGTTATAAGGGTTCTTTGTAGTCTCCAAATGACCAACAGAGAAAAGGGGAGATAAGTCTTCAGGGCTTTAATTAGTCTTTCATGTAAGCTTGTATCAGCCATGTTTCATGATTTCCAAAGTCTCTAGAAGCAGAAACAACTCATTAGAAGTGTGTTAAATGTTTGCTACATCAGAAGTTCTTCAGAAAAAGTATTTTCCTTCCACATGAAGTGCATTACCTCTTTATGAGGAAAAGTCAAATGTTGTATTTTAAAATGCATATAAAAATATGTGATGGAAACAGAGAAAATAATTGGGAATAAATGTGTCACATTTCAATCTTGGATAAGTATTTTATGATAAGTTTACAACAATGGTAAACGATTAATTAATTTAAATAATAATAAACAGTAAAACTCTTGAGAATGATCTGGCACCAACATAGTTTGTGTCTCACGTTGGAAGAAGTGGATGGACTACATAATGCCACGTAGGCCAGATTTTGACTCGGCTAATTTGAAATAATATACTATGTATGTAGCAATAACTGCATCCCACTCCCTTTATGTTAAGTTTCTTTTTCTGTTTTTCCTTTTTATGTTCTTTTTTGTGTTAAAGAAAGGGATATTCAGGCTGATATTTTGTGACTAATAACTAAAGCAGATGTACATACTACATTTATCACTGAATGTCAATAAAAACATAATACAAAAAAAAAGAAAGCAGCAGAATTTTGTCAGATGACAGCATATTGATTAATCAGTTAACAAGTTGACCTGGAGACTGCAGCCCTAGTGCGTTTCTCTACTGTAAATGTTTCAACAGGTTTAGTTCTTAACAAAGCAAAAAAAAAAAACTAGTTTCATGTGAACTCGGTCCTTGGCTGGGTTTGAACACTGATGAAACACAACCACAAACACACCAAAGCCGATTCTGTAACTGTACAGATAACAAAACAAACATTTTTTCTGACATGAATGTAGCACTTGCATGCTGCACTGTGGAATTATTTCTGCAAATTTTACCCCAAACGTACAATAGCCTTGCCAATTTGAAGTGCTCGTCTAATGTGGAAAAAGATTGTCGTCACGTTGGCCTATTCCTTCCTCTTTCCTTTTTCTGAGGTCAGCACGATGATTAGATTTGCTGACACTTCCTCCTCAGTGGTTTGGATGACCCCTTTTAACATGTACTGCTGTCTTCCCAGAACCCTTTTGATGTGACTTCCACACATATGTATACGCAGAAAATAACGATCTAGTACACACTGTTCCTGTCTTTCTCCACCTTTAGAAATCTGTTACCCATAAGCCATGTGTGCACAGAGGATGGAGAGAAGCCAATGGTGCTGTTGCCTTTCATGGCTTGGGGGAATCTCAAGCTGTTCCTGCGGCAGTGCAAGCTAGCCGAGGCTAACAACCCACAGGTGAGGCTTCAAATCAGCACACATTTGCTTGTTAAACTGTAAAGATAAATGCCCCAGTGAAAGACCTGTGTAGCATTTATAAAGCTGTTAAAAAATCCCTTGAATTAGAAGAAAAGTCAGATTCCATCCCAGTGTTCAACCTGAAAGAAGGTTTTGTGTGTTTGTGGGAATAAAAACACCAAGTAACACCTATAGTAACTACTGTTTACACTATGATTAGAAAGTCTGTTGATATAGTCAAAAAGCTGGTGCTCAGGGCAGAGATTTTTATTCGCTATGTGAAGACAATCAGGCTTTTGTACAGGTTAACCTCGGGGAGTCTTTGATGTGCTTGGCAAAGCCACACCACAGATCCAACCAATCAATCAGCTCCAAAATACAGATGTAGCAAAACACTTTGCAATCACAAGATGAAGCTTGCCAACCATTTGCATTAATCAAAACCCCTTTGTAAAGTCTCCGGTAACACATCAGCACCTTCCTTCTCAGCAATTTCTAGCACTTTGGCAGTTGTGGGAGACAAAGACATAGTCATTAAGTTGTGCTGTTGCAATAAACATCAAGCTATAAATCAGCCATGTATCAGTGCAGTTGAGACTAAGCTCTGGGAAAAGCACTAAGAGAGCACAACAGTGCGGTGTGGCATTCGTTCTGAAAGCGAACATCTGGAAGGTGCAACTGTAAGGAGAAAAAAATTGGAGTGTTGACCTTTTTCACAGTTGTCATTTTTCCATTGATGACTGGTTGTTAGTGTGCATGTTGCTAGACTCTTTGGTTTACACATCTCAGTTTGGCATGAATAGTTGACCTGAAATGTTCTTATCTTTGTTCACTGGTTGCCTTAGACTTTTTTCCAGTGTTGTGGGGAGTATTTCATTTTGGTCATATCACAGTATCCACCAGCAGATAAGACATCACCCAAAGTATTTCCTCTCTGTGGATGTGAGCCAAGGATTGTGCTGACTGAAATAGAGCCGAAGCAAAAATATGTTGAACACTTCAATATATTGTGCATTGACTTCAGGAGCTCTCTTATAAGTTACTATTGTCTTTTCAGCTATACAGGATGTTTACATTATTGGAGCTGCCTCACTTTGTTAGCAGTCAGGGGTCTTTTCTGTGCATACTGTTAAGGATTTTTTCTGACACACCTGCTGCCCAGCTATTGTCTATAAGGCCTTCAGTAGCTTGGAGCACAAAGCACATAACTTTCTTTCATGTCAGACTCGTACAAACCTTCAAATAACAAACTTTTTGTGTCATGTCAGGTCACATCCTGGTCCCTCTCCTGCATACAACGTTACTAAGCAATGTCAGTTATGTGATTTTACAATTCAGTGTTTCCTCTACATTCATTTAGCAGTGGCGGGCTGCCATTCCTAAATCCTAGCTGCCGCCCCTTCAATTTTTTTTTTTGTTAAATTTACACCACCGCCACATGTCTCCACCTTCACAGCAGACTCCTGCATGGGGGGATCGGGTACTCGCGAGTACTAAGGTAAACGACAGATAACTATCTTGCTCAGTATCTACTCTTTGGGGGGTTAATACAACGTTAATTACTCGCGAGAGCGCAGAGAGTGACGTCACGTCCAGCACCAGGCTCCAGGTCAGAGAGTCGGAGGAGGGTCGTCTTGGAGAATAGGGCAGCGACTTACTGGAGGAAAGGTAGACTTATTTGCTTAAGGTAACCCATAATAGATTTTACATGTTAAATAGACATTTGCAAAATATTGATAGCCAGCTAACGTTACGTAACATATCAGTATCTTAAGTTAATTGGGCCCGGGGCCAACTCAGTGTCACTAATGTGAGTAGACTAACTGATAGCATTAAGCTAATATCTACACACCATGATGTAACTGCATCTTCAGATGAGCTTGTTCAAATATTTCTCTAAGAAGACAAAGACACCTGATGGAGACGAGGCTAGCCAGGTATCATTAGCCTTTTACTGACTCATAAATGATGACGGTTAGAATGAATTACTTTTAAATGATTAGGGTGTAGGAAATTGAGTGAAACAAAGTCTTTATTGTTTCTATTTGTAGGTGAAGACTGACTTGATAAAAAGCTGCAGGGGCTCAACTTGCATCATGTGTGCTGCTGAGCATCAGCGGCCACCTCTCCGAGAATTTCCCTACAACAGAGCCTTAGAGCTCTTTTATAAAAAACCCAGAAACAATAATTGTTCTGAGCCTGGATGCAAAGTTTGCCACTGATTCTACAGCCCCATCAAGAAATTGTTATTGATTGTTTTTTTGTTTTTTTTATTTATTGAAATTTATTGTTTTATTTTTTATTCTTTTAGTTTTTACATTCAGCCTTTAAAAAAACATTTTCAACTGGCCATTCAATAAATAGGTTGTAAAAGTAAAATCCGCAGTCAAATGTCATTTGTTTACGCCACCACGGCTCCCTGGAGAGCCTGCCCCCACTGCTGAAAAAAATCCTAGAGGAAACACTGCAATTTCAGCACAAATATAATCTGTAGTTTTTGCAAAGTGGACTGAGAGGGTGAGTGGTCTTTCTACATGTTAACATCAGCATGTTACCACACTTGCAGTAACAAAGCTAACTAGAGCTGGAACGAGTATATCTCTTACTTGTTGAATATTAAATTATTTGGCAACTATTTTTAGAATCAATTATTTGGTTTGAGTACTTTTTTAAGAAAACATCAAAATTCTCTGCTTCCAGCTTCTTAGATGTGAACATTTCCTATTTTCTTTCCTCCTCCGAGTAAAATAACTAAACTATCTTGTTAGTGGACAAAACAAGACATTTGAGGATATCATCTGGGGCTTTGGGAAACACTAATTGACTTCTTTTTTTTCCTAACTATTTTATGACATTTTATGCCAAACAATGTTTCGATTAATCGAGAAAATAATCAACAGATTAAGCAACAACAAAGATAATAATCATTAGTTTTAGGAAACATGCTAATGTTAAGCAGATGTTTGACACATCTTAGTTTTGCCAATTCACACAAAAATGGTTTTGCACACTGAATGTGCTAATTAGCTTAAGTAAGTACCTGAAGGCAGTACTAGAAGAAAAGTTTAAGGTTCACCAAACCCAGCCTTTGTACAGTGTACCAGATTTCATGGCAGTCTATCTTTAAACGCTAAAAACAACAACCTGATGATACAACTAGAGGACAGAAGAACTGTTAAACCAACACTGCCATCCCTTCAGCCAAGTTGCTTGGTATTTAATACTTTTTGCATTATTAGATTTTGATAATTATGTTTTAAAAGTGTTCGATTCAGGGAAGCAGCATTGGTTTAAACACGTCAATAGGGTTCTTCATGGCTCACAATTAGTGCTAGGGAGGTGACTTTGGACAACAGCAGGATCGGTTCACTTTATAAAAAGGCAATGAGATGAACAAAAATTGTCTTGTGCATTTGAGTCAATGAAACCCCAACTAACAAAATGCAGGGGATTTTCCTTCGCCACTGGGTAAAACCTCTTTGGGGGTGCCAAAAATTCCTCTGTGCAGGAAAAACCCAGGTCATGTTTTTCAGTTGATATATTTGTAAGGTCTATACCTTACTTTGTTAAGCGCTGTGTGATGGCATGTGTTGTAAACTGCTATACAAATAAAATTGAATTAAAATTTAATTGAATTAAACCTTACAGTTGAATTTCTAGATTTCGTGAAGGTAATTTCCATATTTGATCCATAGTTCCATGTAAAATCAAGTCAGCTCTCGCCTCTTGTTCTCAGTCCCTCCTGTTCTTTCCTTTTTTTTTTGTTGTTGTCTTTCCTGCTTCTGTCTTTCAACTGCATATTGTCTCTGTTTCTCCCTCGTTTCCTTTCAGGCGATCTCTCAGCAAGACTTGGTGTACATGGCCATCCAGATTGCATGTGGAATGAGCTACCTGGCTCGCAGGGAGGTCATACACAAAGACCTTGCCGCGAGGAACTGCGTGTAAGTGTCCCTGACCAGGTTCAGAGCTGTCGTCAGTCTGTCCTCAGATCCTCCCTGCAGCTTTCAGGTGATTTGCTTTGGAATTTAATTACTAAAAAAAAAATAAAGATGCCGACTTTGCTTTCTCCCCTAACCCCCCCCCCCCCCGACAGCATTGACGACAACATGCAAGTGAAGATTACAGACAATGCCCTCGCTCGAGATCTATTTCCTATGGATTACCACTGTCTGGGGGATAATGAGAACCGGCCAGTCCGCTGGATGGCTTTGGAAAGCTTGCTCAACAACGACTTTTCAAGTGCAAGTGACGTGGTAAGAAATACAGCAGAAGATATTCACTGTACTTTCCTGCAATCCTACATCCATGCTGCGTTGACTACCAAAAAAAAGTCACAAAAATACCTTATTCTATCTCTCAGGAATGGTAACTACATTAATAGATATTGGATTTGCAGGAAACATGATAGGACATCCAGGAAATGGCACCAACTCCATTCAAGCCATTCTTAGACTCGTGGTCAAGGTGTCAAAGGGAAGGGTGGTACAGTGTTGAGCGCCGTGTGTGGCTCTTCCTGCTTTCCTTTCCCAGCAGAGCAGAGCAGGCATGACGGAGACATCCGGCAAGTTTTACAGATCCTTAGAGACACCGCTCAGACACCAGCCAGACATGCCCCCACCCCTCCACATTCCTCTTATGGTCATGCTGCATCATGGCAATCATGGCACTTACAGTTAACAGAAGGCTGGCATTAACAGCCAGCTAACTAGGGGAAGTCCAGACAAGTACTTGGAGCCGTATAGCATCATCAGTGCATCACTGTTACGCACATAAATACGATATACCCTTATGACAGTGGTTATACACATCAGATACAAAAGCTAAACAGAATGGGAGAGATACTACTAGCATGTTTAGACCTTTTTGGGAATGTTGGCAGTGCACTACGTGCAGATGTGGGTGGATGACTGTACAACATGTTTTTCCTCTGAGGAGCCAGGCTGTCACCTTGCCCTCTGTTCTTTATCACTGCCTGCTCTTCCTTTAAAGGTCCTCTGTCACCTTTTTGTAGCTTATGGCACTCTAATGCTGGGCTCAGACTGAAGGAGTTTGAAATCAGGTTGCATCACTCACATAAAAAAACTACAAAGTTGGAAAATAATGGCACATCACACACTACAGGATCACTCGAGGAATAATTCTAACAATCTACAGTTTCACTCCTAATTATCAAACATGTTTGACACTGTAGAAGCAGCCCTGATGAGTCTGTCAGCAGTTTGGGAGGTTTAACCCTCTTAACCCCAACCAGTTTCTGAGAATCTTTTGCTTCTGTTACACTTTGCCGGGACAGGGAGGAGCAGAGGTGGGGAGCGAGAGATGAGGAGTGAGGACATTGGGGTGAGATAGAGCATCATGCTCTGTCACCGGACTGTGTGGAATATTTTGGCACTTTAGCACTGTTAGTGTATCCATTATTGTTGTTGTTATTATTGTTATTATTATTATTATTACTAATGTTGTGTTGGTGTTGTGTTGTTGCTAGTACAACAATTTCTCTGAGGTACCCTACCAAAGGGATCAATAAAGTTCTATCAAATCTAATCTAATTTTTACTGACTGCAGGCTTGTTTTCACTGTAGTATACAGTCCTGCACATCTATGGAAACATCACAAAAATGGCAACAAAAAAAAGAAAAGAAAAGAAAAAAAGTAGAGAGGAATCAAAAATGTCATTTGTCCAGTACACAGTCAGGCTATTAATCCTTTTAAAAAATCTGAAATTGAGTTTATCTATTTTACAAAAATTGAAAACATGTGGCATCAACATGCATACCATTTTTTGAAGTGTGCACAGATGTTGCCAATACCTGAAAAAGAAATAGTGCCTATGGATACTTAAATATATTTTACTACTTACATTTTTGCAACTGGGCCGCAAGGTGACTCAGTGGTTAGCACCGTTGTCGTGCAGCGAGAAGGTTGCCGTTTCGCATCCCAGTGAGGACACTGGGATCTTTCTGCGTGGAGTTTGGATGTTCTCCCCGTGCAGTGTGGGTTCTCTCCAGGTTCTCCGGCTTCCTCCCACACAGTCCAAAAACATGTTGAGGTTAATTGGTGATTCTGAATTGTCGGTAGGTTGGGGCGCCGCTATGGCTCACCTGGTTGAGCTGGCGTCCCATGTGCAGGGCTACAGTCCCAATGTGGAGGTCATGAGTTCACAAAGGCCAAAAAAAGAAAAACTAATAATCATTGTCCGTAGGTGTGAATGTGAGTGTGCTTGGTTGTCTGTCTCTAAGTGTGGCCCTGTGATAGACTGGTGACCTGTCCAGGGTGTCCCCTGCCTTCACCTTACGTCAGCTGGGATAGACTCCAGCCCCATAGAGATATAGAGAATTCAGTCTTTTTGGTAAGATGTTACAGTTTTAAACTTGACAGAATCACCTGTCACACATGGTTAGTTCAAGGACCTTTGGAAAGTTACAAATGAAACAAATCCTTCTGTTTTTACAGTTTCTGCCTCTGAGAATGTGTGTAATTATGGCAATTTTGTTTTCACCCATAAGAAAACATGCCTTTCAAACCTGTCAGATTATATCAGTTTTATTGTAGATAATTTATATCGCTCTAAGAATTCCCAATAACAATTGCAGGGTCAACACCTATTGTAAGCTTTTATTTTTACATGTGACCTTAGTTTGGGGTTAACAACAAGAGCAACTCTTGTTCACACTACAAGTGAAGTCCTTCTTTTCCTTGTTCTCTCCTCGGGGGTCAGAATGAACAACAATACTTGCCAGAAGCTTGAACTCACACTCTCCCTAAACATAAGGACCACCCAGCTGTTTATACTTTCAGACTCCCAACAAAAACTTGCAGCAATGATTTATATCCCAAATACATTTTTTTTTTTACATAGTTTCCTTACATTGTTCATTTGGGCACCACTGGTTTTCCGCAGTCTGCATAGAAATGTTGGTTCTGTTTATCCTGTTTATTATTAAAGCACCAGCTTGTGTTGATTGCGTTTTAGAAAATGTTCTAAATGAATGCTAAACAACGATGTCGGTGTTAATCATGTGTTGCGTGTTTACAGTGGGCCTTCGGAGTGACGCTGTGGGAACTGATGACTCTGGGTCAGACCCCCTACGTCGACATCGACCCTTTCGAGATGTCGGCTTACCTGAAGGATGGATACAGAATAGCACAACCTATCAACTGTCCAGATGAACTGTAAGCTGGTTTTCAGAGCATATGCGCAGGCACACAAACACTGTGTTTTCCCTCATTTTATTAAGAACTTGGTAAACGTATAGATCAATTTAATGAGTCTTCTCTCTGTGTATATGAAGTTTTAAATTCTCACAGCATCCAGTATAATGACAAGTTCAGACTACATCATATTTTTGTGTAATAAGGCGGCCACTGTGTTCAAACAGATGATTATAGAGTCATAAATTCTTGCATGACTTTGCAGTGAAACATGAAAACTCACATATTGGTTCCTGATTGATCATATTTTACCGCCTTTCATGACCTGCCTGATGTCATTGGCAAGGAAGTACAAGTGATCATTTTTGCTTCACCATGTGCTCCTACTGGTGCTCCCCTCATTGAACATTTTCTGTTGTGGAAGTTGTCATACAGCACACAAGAAGGTAAAAAAAAAATGGTGACCAGCTCATTAGGGCTGATGTCCAGCTTTTGCTCTCTGCTTTCAGATTAAGTTCCACATGAACGCATAAATCTAAGTTAGTATATCCCTGCAGCAGAGCAAAGCATGTGTGTTTGTTTATCATCAGCCAGGACTTTCAACAAAGAAGTACGCTGCTGCTGACACATTGTTTGTGTAATAAAAGACTTCAATCAAACCAAAATGTTCAGCTGTTACCAGCAGTGAAGCTTATCAACATCCTACAACTGTCAAGAAGAAGGAGCAGCTTTTGCAGCCATTTTGCTGCCAGGGCACTATTATTTACAGGCTTTTTCATCAATATTAAGGCTGTCACCTTCTCACTGCTGGGTGATAATGTAGCTTTTCATGGTTCACAGCAGGCCTGCAGTGGCCAACCACCCAGGTGCATTCGTTTGTTAAGCATGACTGACTCCAATCAGGGAGAGTTCAAGCTATGGGTGCAGGAGGCAAAGTCCATTACCGTGCTGTGTATTAGCCTTGTCACCAACAGCTTTAATTTTATCAAGAAAATCTTAGCTGTTACTATTTAGCTATAATTTTTAATCATATTTCTTTCTAAATATAAAATTAATTCATGGTTCAAAATAATGTTCATTATACTGTTTACCAATCTGCTACAAAATTAAGCACCCCTCTGGTGAACATCAATGTCTTACCCTGCTAACATGGCCATGTGGTGTTTTATATTCGAGAAGACAAATCATGAGCGAAATGAGAAGGCAATGCCATGGCTGAGCATTTCCTCCTTTGAAACTGCATTGTAGCAACGAGGGCTTTGAAAACACAGACTCAGACGTCCAGCGTTTCAAGTAAAGCAAACATAAGGAACTAATCTGTGGATTTGCAGGCTTTGACGTTCTGTGTCATTGTTCTTCTTCAGATTCAGTTTTCGGTTCGTGACTGTATTACTCCAATATTACAGCCTTCCATTGTGTAGCAGTTGTACAGTGTTTGAAAACAGTCACAGTTGAGCTGATGTGCTTGAGAAGCATGGACTTCATAAATCTGCATGTTCTAGAGGAAGCAACAGTGTAGAGTTACATCTGAGACATTTAAAGGCAGGAAGGGATTATTTTTTATGGAAATAAACTTGTAATATGTAACTCTGATACACAGAGAGCTTTTAGGAGTGATAAATCTGCGACAGAAAGTAACCTTAAAATCACTGTTTTTTCTGTAAGTAACACCCACTTTAATGTCAGCACCCAAGGTTTGCCAGCGTAACATTGAACCGTAACAAGAAAATCGATGTTATTTACTCTTCCGGCCCATGGTTTCATATTGTGGCTGATCAGTTGTTCCAGTAAAAACCTCTGTACCTTGTCAAGACCATCCTGATGCCTGCTCTCGCTCTCGATCAATTAAAATCCAGTATTTGACTTTGACAGTCTGTACACAAACGCACACTTCTTTTCTTCACTTTTCCAACAACTCTGAACCCTCATTTGATCCTAACTTCGATCCCAAATTGTAGATCAGCAAGACTATCCTATTGTGTTTTATCATGTTGTGGTTATTAGTTAAATCTGTTTATTTCCGAGCTTCAGCTTCAGATCACCTATCAGTTACAAATCAGAAAACAAAGAAAACTGTCTGATCAGTTGCAGTTTAGTTGCACTATTGGATTGTCAGCTCAAAAGTCTGTACTTCCCACCCAGTAAAAAAAGGAAAACTTGGTGTTACATATCCACAAAAAACTCTGATTGTTGATAATAAACAGAAATCCAGGAGCTGATTACCTGAGATCTGTCAAAAGATCGAACTCGGTTTCCTTGTAAGTACAATGGCTGTTGAAGTGATTGCTTCCTTTTCCAAAATATTGGAGGTTGCAAAATGTAAGGGCAGAACTGATTAAGAAGTGATTATATCTCAGTCATTTATATCAGCAGTGCACAGGCAGCTCCTGTTTCAGTACAAAGTGTATACCAGGTGAATACAATGCCCCGAGTCTGAAGCCAGTTTCTGTCTCACAAACGCACACTAAAGAAAACATTATTCTGGCATTGCTCGTGGATAGATATCTGATTTTGATTGTTTTTTTTGTGTGTGTGTCTCTGTGTTGCAGGTTTGCAGTGATGGCTTGTTGCTGGGCTCTGGACCCGGAGGAGAGGCCCAAGTTTCAGCAGCTGGTTCAGTGTCTCACAGAGTTTCACGCAGCGTTGGGTGCTTACGTGTGAAAACAAGCTCTTCTCTTTTTTTTTTTCCAGCGAGACTAAAAGCTGGCGGACACTGTTCGTAAGGAATACATGTATGAAATTGTGCCTTATCAGATGCAAGAGCAGACCTGATGATTTTATTTTGTACAGTTCCTTTGGAGTTTTTATATAGTTTTAATTATCTTTTTACAGCATAGCAAAGTAAAAGGATCCTTTGTTGAATTTTGTTTCATTTGCTTTGAAAGCATCTACAAAGGGCCATGACAGTACTCTTCCCTCACTGAGAGGACCAGAACAATGGAAAGACGTCCTCGTCTGTGCAGCACGTCGGCATTTAAGGACATTAATGTGCCATTGAACAATTTTTTATTTTTTTATTTTTTTTAAGAACAATGTAAGCTTCTGAAAACGACAGTATTTTCTACAGTTTTATAACGTAGTGAAACCGTGTAGATTTGTTTTTGGATGAGAGTAACTCTACAGCAGAATGATTTAGGTACCAAAGTAGACTAAAGGGCTTCATTTGTACAGTATATGTAACCACCTTCTCACTCTGTCATGGTGAGCTCTGGCGCGGTACGAGAGGCAGCTTGGAAACCACATTCTGTATTTTCTGAGATGATTTCTGCCATCCCTTTAAATGGTACACTGCTTCCTCTGGATCACACCAACGCTGCCTTCAAATGGAACTCGTGAGCTTGCGATTGTAATGTAGGAGTTCGCCAAATTCATGGTGTTCTCGTGGTAACATCGACTTGAAATTGCGAGAACTTGGCAACAGGAGGCTGTTCTCCACTGCAGGAACTTGAAGGCTGTTTTAGGGCAGCCTGAGCCTTTTTGCATGTTCTGACTACGACAGCAGCAGCTCCTTTAAAACCTCCTCTGCAACACTTTGAGCAGAAAAAAGCACGTACTCCAGGGTAGCTGTGAGGGACTTGACACTGATGGTTTCACTCTGTCCCCTCTGATGTTCTTGTGGAGTCGCAATGCTCTCCTCTCTTACATCACTATCTTTAATGTAAAATTCTCCATATGTGACCCATCTGCACGAAATCTGTCACATTGTGCCTTGGGCTATATCCGAAATACAGCCCGAGTTACGTTACCACATGATAAAATATTGATTTTGGGTTTATTACTTATTACTATGGGTCCATTTAGTTGTTTTCTACTTGTAGCAAACATATAATTTACAAAGCATAATAATATTATGCTCCATATCGCTGTCAAATACCGTCAGCGTGCCTGAGCAGTAACACAAGAAAGAAGCCATGGCAATCACTTGTGCACAGGCGCCGCGAGCAATATGTCATTGCTAGCCAATCCTGTCCCGTGATTTGCGTCATGTGGTAGCAACACGCTGCTTTTGTATACGCATAATAGCCCAAGGCGCAATGCGACTGATTTCGTGCAATTGGGTCACATATAGGCTATATAACAAACCTCCATTGTTCTATTTCCTACATGCTTGTAGAACAGTTACATCCAAAAACCTACGACTCGCTGTTGTTCTGGAGTACCCGGAGTTAACTCAGAGTTGAAGCTGTTAGATCCAACACCATAATGGAAACAAAAAAAGACTAAAAGGGCCAAGTGCCGTAAACATTCATGCCACCAAGTTCCTGCAGTGGAAAGTCACTTTCAGTATCTTGTAGCAAGCTAGCAAGCAGGTGACATAATAGCCCAAGGCACAATGCGACATGCAAAAAATATACTGAAAAGATGAGGCCATTGGGAATATCAAAATTTTCCTTCAACATAATGACATTAGAGAGAAAAACTCAGCTAATGTTAGAAAATGACATACCATCCACTGAAAAACAGATTTTGTGGAGCTGGTGAGCACCACTGGAGGGTTCATCAGGACTCTTCTCATAAACACGACCCCATTTGAAGGCAGAATAATAAGTCCTGCGGATGAGTTTCCGTGCCAACGCTCAGTGGAGACGTCACAGCTGGTTTAAAGTGTGCAGTGTGGATGAGACGAGTGGATGCAACAACATCAGCACTGCAAGGGCTCCAACCTTTACCAACCCAGTTTTTTAAAAGGCATCTGGTTAGAATTTTGGACACTTTTTTTATTATTTGAATGCCACCACCTTCTTCCTCTTTTGTACATTTATTTTCCAATGTCACAACCTCCCCGACTCTTTTCTTTTTATAAGCTCAGTAGTTGTGTGTTTATGGCAAACGGTTTTAACATTTAATAGCTCGACTGGATGTGTATTGCAGTTTACATTTCAGATATCCACATCATCATTTACCTTTCAGGTGTCTCTTTTTAGAGATATCTACAAATCAGCAACTGCTGAATTATGACTTGTTTAATTTCAGGTTCAAATATCTACAGTTTAATTTTGACCAGACATAATTCTAGTTCAAGATCTTCCCATCAGATGTCTACGCTGTTCTTTATATATATCTTGAATTAGGTTTAAACTGGTCAGAGGGATACTCTCGATATCTGGAATAACATGTTGTTTACATCTGTAGTTTTAATCCTGGATAGTCGAACTCAACTATTAAATGCTATTAAACTCAGCTTGTCATATGCATCAGAACTCAGCCCTTCATAAGACTGTTTGATTTTTTTTCCTTTTTTTTGGTGAGGACACTTTTAATCACTGTGAACACGCAAACACACGACTGCCTACCAACTTGGTCTAATCGTACTCTTACACCTTTGACATCTTTGTGATGCGTCTTTATGGTCACTGCATGTTGAAATAAGGTTGTAAACTGTTTCCTGAATTCGTATCCACAAATTAAATGAGATCTTTTAAATATGCAATGCCTACTTCATTTACTTTTTCATAATCAGAAGCATTCAGTGTATCAGTATTGCCCATTTTAATGTTTATTTTGTACCACAAAAGCCACAGCACAAGAATTTATTTATTTATTTACTTTTTTTGAGCCTGCAGACTATCAGTGGTGCCTTTGCCCAATGAGTAGAGCAGTGACGTGCAGTGAGGTTCGTGGCTGGTGAGGCACTGACTTCATTACAATCACATTTACAAATATATGCACTCTACAGAGTAGCTCATTTGCCATTTGATTGGCAGCAGTTAACAAGTTATGTTTCATATCTGCATTCTTTACACATACAAACTGTAGCCCACAAAACGCACATTTCATTTTTTAAAAAACACTTAAATAAAGTCCATGCACCGCTGCTTTTGGACAAAAATATCCGTTACTTTTAAAAGTAGCGGATATAGAAAAATAACGAAAATTGTTTAAGAATTGTAGTCCTTCATGTTGAACTGGGCGAGAGGGGGAAAAAAAACAAATGGATCACTGCACTTGACTTGCTAACTGTGTATTGTACCTAGTCTAGCTTGCTGTCACTTACTCTGCAGCCACGGAGTCACAAGAAGCATGTCTGGGATCACGAGCGCTCCCTGCCATGAGGCAGGAGAACTGCCTGCCTCACCTGGAACCTCTTCTCAGCACACAAAACGCGAGACACACATACAGTTGGTAACAATAAAACACTGTACATTATTGTACACATCAGCTGAACTATGGAAAATCAGGTTATATATTAAATGTGTTTGAACCGTGTTATTGGCGACATCCAGACAGCAGCACGCTGTCACTGCATGGCATCCAGCACAGGGAGGGATTACACAATCCAAAGTGAGGCTCAGCTCGCTGCTGCCGCACCAGCTTCTCTTCCAAGCATTTGAATGGGAAATTGTGAAATTTAGCAATTTTGAATTTAAAAAATCATCAAAATTTATGCTTTACAGTACAAATCACTGGATAAATATAACCATTTAAATTATTTTATCATTGTATTTTTTTTCTTTTCGTGATGGCAGGTGAGCCTGCCTCCACTGACCGCACATCACTGGAGTAGAGCTACTATAATAAATAATGATAGAGTATTGCCAAATAAGCTTCTCTGTGTTTGTAATACAAGAACACTGTTGTGAATTCTTATTGTTTTCTGTTTCTTTGTTTTATCTGAGCTGCTTTTGTTTGGCCTCTTCAGCTTTAGGCTAAAGTTGATGTCACATGAATTCCAGGCTTCTTCACGATGTCGTAATGGAAAGTTATGCAAAATCTAATTTGTTTGGAATCTTTTAATCTCCTGCTTCTCGAGGCCTCATCCTTACATGCTATCAATTATATTTGTTGATGCAGCAATTTTTTTTTGTTGCTTTTTTTTGGGGGGGGGGTTTCTGGTCGTGAAGCCTTCTGAGTTCTTAGAACAAGCTTCTAAACGTCACTAATGTGAAGTCACTTTGGGGTGTTTCCACATGGCTTCAGCAGAGTTTGGACACTTTCAAAATATTATAAGTCGTTTGCGGGTTTCACTTCGTCACAGTCAAAAGTGTCACAGTTTTTCTGCAGTTTCCTCACCAGCAGCAGCAGCCATACTAGACCACAATGCAACGCAATGCAACCGCAAGACAGGTTGAGTAAGTGGAAGCTGTCATTACCAGACTGTTGTGTCAGAGAACTTTACAAGGTTTCAGTTTTTGGTTTTTTGTTTTTAAAGTAAAGCGCAGAATATCAACAGTTTTAGGGGCTTTCTGGGTTTTATACAGCAGGTAGCTCTGCAAACTTGTTTCTAGGAACAGGCTTCTGTTTATAATTAATGTGACTCATATTTGGATCCACCTTTGTTATTGTCTTTCAGTTTCCTCAAAGTTTTCAGTTTTCATCTGGTCTTTTCTATTAATTTATTTCATATTCTCCAACAGAAACACCTCTCATTTTCACCTTGGATTTGTTGTTTCATGCAGTAATGCAGGCTCTTGAACACGCCCTTGTTAATCTAAACATCGTCCGACCAAAGTTCAGCTCTCATATCTGTGTCGCTTGGCAACACGTTTATTTAACCAGGGACCTGCATTTGCTTAATATAGAGGGGTTATTAATTCACGAGAACAGGATTTCTGTATTAACACAGTGTTATAGATATTTTTATAGGTTGCGCTGCTGTAATCCTTTATAATGCATTAAGTTGTCAAGGTCTCACAAATGAGATTACATGATAACAACACATCATGACTGGCATTATGGGCATGTAGTGTCCAATTCAGAAATCCTGGAGGCCAGAAACAGTGTCCAGATCTTACCAGAGCATGTGAGACATGCAGAGAGGAATTAAAAGTGAAGCCTTGTTGAAAGAAATGAGAGATTTTGAATGTAACTGGATCAAATAAACAACATATTCTCTCATCATTTCATGTGTGATGATAGAAAATGCAACAAGAACAACTGTAGGAGAGTTGCAGAGCTTCTGTTTCCTGCTTCATGTCGGCCTCTCTGCTGCACTCAAAATAGCATTCATTCAGTCCTGTTGATTATATTTCTCGACAGCATTACGATTAGATAAACTTTTTTTGATCCCTCACCAGGATATTCACGTTACAGCAGCTAGATTCAAATAAAGCATAGTAAATAATTTTTTAAAAAGTAGATAATAATAGACTATGTAGACCTGTCACATGTACAGATATGGCATGATGGATGACTGTACCCAAATTGTAGGAGCTCAATGGTGTGTAGAATTATACGTAAAAGAGCTGATTAGTTAGACATAAGTAACTTGTATTGCACTTAAAAATGTATAAAGAGAAAATCTGTTACATTACATAATTGTACTTGAAGAGCTACAAAGATATATAAACACACATCAGTCAATTCTAACGTTATGTGAGCAGACAATGAGCTGCTGAGATTTTTCCTAAACTTGTGATGACAAATCCAACATTTAAAGGAGAAGGAGTTTGTTTACAGTTGCATTCTTGAGCTTTGTGCTGTTTTCATACCAAGAATTGGTGTTATTTTGAGGATGATATCATTTCATGTTTATTTGTGCAATAGTTATGTCAATCTGGAAATAATTGCATTAATGCTGGGTCTTTTTTTGAGTGATTGCGGGAGTTTAAGACTAAATTTTGTTCAGAAACAAACATGCTACATCTAGTGATCAACTTCCAGATTACTATTAAAAATAATTAGTCACACCACATAATGAAAAGCCAACTATCAAAAAACGGACATCCGTATTTAATACAATATAATAACCAAGACTCGGATGCCAAACTAAATAAATATCAAATGATTCACTGTTTCTCCACTAGACTTTTTTGAAGCAGTATTCAGACTTTTATTTTGGTAACTAATATCTTTATTTATTTAGAATAGAAATTATTAATTCTAGTGATTTTTTTAAATTGTCATAAGTGGGCTACCTGGAGGATCCTTGGAACTCCCTAAAATCAAGGCTGTGGTAGCTTCAGGGAAAGGAGTTAAAAAATCTTTTTCATCAGTCGGAGGACATGATTATTTCATTCATGTGGTTACAAGAGTCTTCTGGGATTCTACAAATACTTTGAGAACAACGTTAAGTGGTTTACAACGACCTTGTGGCTTCTTCAAAAATCTCTGGGCAATTATCTTCTTGAGAAATGAGCTGTTAGCAGACAGTTTGACCCAAATATATGCAAATAGCATTACATGAGAGGCATTATGAAACAATGAGCCTCTGGGCACAGAGGTGTGAACGGTCAGACCTGCTTTGGGATTATTTTGTGTCTTACAGATGTTTTGCATCTTTTTATGTCTCCTTGTGGTCATTTTTTGCCTCACTTTAGATTTCTTTGGATATTAGTGTTTCTGTATATCCTTGCTACCATTCTGTGTCTCTTTGAGGTTATTTTCTGTCACAGTTAGATTATGTTAGGTCTCATGTTTGTTTTCTTTGTCTCTGAGGTCATTTGGCATTTTTTCCTCCTTTTTTCTTTTCTTTTCTTGTCCTAGTTTGATCATTTTGAGTCTTATTTTGATTGTTTTGCATCTCGTTGTGCTCACATTTTATTTGGGGCAATTTGTGTCTCATGTTGATTATTTTGCATCTCATCACTTTCTGGTTATTTTGCATCGCTTTGTGGTTAGTTTTTGTTACATCCTGCTTATTTTGTGTCTCAGTTTGTCTCATTTTGCATCTCTTTGTAGCCCTTCTTTGTCTCTTTGAGGTCATTCTGCATCTCATTTTGATTGTTTTGCATCTCTAGCAGTCTTGGTTGTTTTCAGCTTTAGGGAAATATAGGTTTTCAATAACTAAACTAGAGACATTATAAGGGAGAGACTCGTCTTTGAGAGAATCCCAAATAGAAATCTATGGGAGAATTCCCAGTGACGGTGGTTGTGTGACACATTTCCTGCTTCTCCTGATACTTTGTAGTTATTGCTCCCTCGCCATTCATTTAGATTGCAGCCTGTGGCCTGTACTATGAAGCGAGTTGAACATACCCAAGATATATTTGCATTATCTGGCTTCACTAAGCCCAAGCAGTCACACTGAGCGGTCACACGAAGCTGGTTATCAGCTCATTCAGTCCACCCAGGGTTTCTGAATCTAGCTGTGAGCGCATTCACATGAAAGGGGCGAAGTTGGCAACAGATGACGGACCGCAAACATGGACATCTAGAGCTGCATATTTTTCACAAGAATAACAAACTGTAATCTTAAACCAATATGAGGAATTTAAAAACACAAGACAGACTAGAAGAAACACAGCTGTCAGGTTTGAAAGGAAAAACCAGGAAAGAAAGCTGGAAAAAAAAAAGACTGAACTGTGTGAATGTGAGTTAATCAGCTCATCAATATCACTGCCTCAATTAAGGCACAATCAGAGTACAGTTTTATTTACGTTTCGGTTAGCTTAGGTGTAGGCTCTGACATTACTATGTAACACCAGACTGTATCATGAAATTACAAACGTAGTCCCTTTATGCCATTCACAAAATGTCAAATTATATAAAGAATAAATAATCAAGTAATAAATTCAAACAATTTTCATCATGATGTGAAGGATGGATTAATAATTTTCGCATTCATTACATTTCAATTTAACTGTGTTGCTGAGAGTTTCTTGTTGAGCAAATTTTGTAATTAGCATAATTAGGTAATTATCAGGTAAAATAACGATGCAATCATATGCAATGGTCTTGTAGTCACAAAATCTCAAACAGATATTTGAAAGGTTGGAGAGAGACAAGACACGACCTCATATTGCCAAGCTTTTTAAAACTTTTCTGTCCCAATGAAGCCATTGGAACAATTTTTAATGTTAAAAAATAAAACTTGATTTACATCCAGAATTTGTGCTAAAATTGTCATCTATCTTGGCCAGAAATGCAGTTCTTGCATCAACAGGTTGCATGCTGCTCCCTTAGATATCCAATTCAGTACATGGTGTTTTCATGAAAAACAGGGGTCGAAGGAAAAGTGTTCGACAACTGTGGTCCCGAAAATGAAACCTCCCCTACTGCAGAAACATGATACTCGCTCTGAAACCTCTCGCCGTCCTCAGAGACCCTCTTACAGGACTACTTTACTATGTTAAGTGTTATGAGATGACCTATGTTGTGAATTGGTGCTACATAAATAAAGTTGAATTGAGTGGAAATTGAATTATTTGCACACTGAGCTCTGTGGGAACTTCTAGAAATGGTGATGACATTTTCCAAGAGAAAAGATCGATCTGTAGGGGATGTTTTAATACGTGTCAATTTGTTTTGTTGAACTTAGCCTGCTCAGAGAAAATTATGCAGTTAGCATAGTTTACCATGGCGATTTAATCTGTTGAACCATAAATTAGCTCGCTAATCTTAAATCCTACTTCATAGTTCAGGCCTCTGGTCGGGCTTTCAATA